>NC_064616.1:716703933-717006963 GCF_023898315.1 Schistocerca nitens
GCCTACAATCTTCTACTGTAATGGTCCTAAATCGTGGCTACCTCCGGCAGCATCCGCGGACTTGGCGATGTTCCAAACAGCAAATTGTCGACAAATGCGAGATAAAGGCCACAGCTCGGAACTTCATATGGCGTGGGAAATAGGTTACTGATTTCGCACTGGCAGCTAATTTTACCAAAATCTGCCAAACGCCACCGTAGACATATCACACGATGAGAAGGTTCTCACAGCCCCTCTTAGGCATATTTCACCCCTTCTTTTGATGTCTTTGCGATGGAGGTCAGAAATACGACACTCTGTTTTCTTATGGGTTGCAGAAGAAAACATTTCTGTAAAGCCATCACTCAGAATCGACACGAAGAGGTTCGTACGGGTGACGTAAAGAGAGTGAATGAGACAACCCCTTTTTCGGGGGCTTTGATTCCCACACATTTCGGAGTCGAAAACGACACTTTGCATTACGATGAGCAACAAGAACATGTTATTGACAACCACTGACATTGCTGAACCCTCCGACGTTTCAACCCTTCTCTAAGGATACTGTGTTGCTGCATCCCTATTAGCCGGCCGCGGTGGCCGTGCGGTTCTAGGCACTTCAGTCCGGAACCGCGTGACTTCTACGGTCGCAGGTTCGAATCCTGCCTCGGGCATGGATGTGTGTGATGTCCTTAGGTTAGTTAGGTTTAAGTAGCTCTAAGTTCTTGGGGACTGATGACCTCAGATGTTGAGTCCCATAGTGCCCAGAGCCATTTGAACCATTTTGCATCCCTATTTAATGTGATCGCATCCCTTTGGAGTGCAGCGCTACCGCAATTTTTGCGCTCGTGTACAGGGTGGAAGCAAAATAGCTCGTTCAAAAGCATTCGACGAAATCTGAACGTGGTCCGAAGCAGTAAAAGGTACTTATGCCTTTTCAAACCTCCCTTTTTCCACCGTCTTGTGGTATGATCACGCGGCAGTGTAACATTAATAATATGTGTGTGAATAAAACGGCAATGGGTTCCTCTAAGATCCCCCCTCCCCCCTCAGTTCGACAGCACCCTTGGACCTTTGTTGAGCATGTTACAAATATAATTTGAGAAATTTCGACATGAAGTCATCTTGCCGGCTGCTCTGGTGCCTGAGGATTAGGCAACTCCTTTGGCACCGCTTGGGTGAGGTTTACCTAGAGCGGCCACCAGGATGAACTGATGTTGAAGTTTCAGACGGGTAGAATTGTAACGTGTTCCACAAAGTAGCGTGTGTGGCAACGAGGGTGTTGCCGAAGTAGGAGGTCTTAGAGGGAACATTTGCCATTTTATTCACGTACATGTTAATGTGACACTCCCAGTTGATCACACCGCAGGATAGCGGGAAACAAAAGGGCTAAAAGAACCATAAGTACTTTGTTGCTTCGTATCACGTTCACATTTAGTTGAATGGCTTTGAACAATCCCTAGTGGTTCAAATTGCTCTGAGCACTATGGGACTTAACATCTGAGGTCATCAGTCCCCTAGAACGTAGAACTACTTAAACCTACCTAACCTAAGGACATCACACATACCCATGGCCGAGGCAGGATTCGAACTTGCGACCGGAGCGGTCGCGCGGTTCCAGACTGAAGCGCCTAGAACCGCTCGGCCAAACCGGCCGGCTAATCCCTAGTGGTCCCAACCTGTTCACGAGAACCAAAACTGCAGTCTCGCTGCAGTCCAATGGAGAGCGATCACGTGCATTGTGGATGAAGCTCGAAAGTGTTCTTAGAGAAAGGCTGAAACGTCCGAGGCTGTCAGCTGTGTCAAAGGTTGTAATAAATATCTTTCTATTTCTCATCGCACTGCAAAGACTAGAATGGTTCAAATGGCTCTGAACACTATGGAACTTAACATCTGGCCGGCCGGAGTGGCCGAGCGGTTCTAGGCGCTACAGTCTGGAACCGCGCGACCACTACGGTCATAGGTTCGAATCCTGCCTCGGGCATGGATGTGTGTGATGTCCTTATGTTAGTTAGGTTTAAGTAGTTCTAAGTTCTAGGACTGATGACCTCAGAAGTTAAGTCCCATAGAGCTCAGTCCCATTTTTGAACTTAACATCTGGCATCATCAGTCCCTTAGAACTTAAATGGTTCAAATGGCTCTGAGCACTATGGGACTTAACATCTATGGTCATCAGTCGCCTAGAACTTAGAACTACTTAAACCTAACTAACGTAAGGACAGCACACAACACCCAGTCATCACGAGGCAGAGAAAATCCCTGACCCCGCAGGGAATCGATCCCGGGAAGCCGGGCGTGGGAAGCGAGAACGCTACCGCACGACCACGAGCTGCGGACCCTTAGAACTTAGAACTACTTAAACATAACTAACCGAAGGACATCACACACATCCATGCCCGAGGTAGGATTCGAACCTGCGACCGTAGCAGTCGCGCCGTTCCGGACTGAAGCGCCGAGAACCGCTCGGTCACAGTGGCCGGCCTGCAAAGTGTCATTTTCGACTGTGAAATGTGTGGGAATCAGCGCCCCATGGAAAGGGTGGTCTCATTGACGCCTTTTATACTACCCTCTGAGGCCTTTTCGTGTCGATTCTGAGTGGCAGTGTGTTTGAAATGTTTTCCTCTGTCGCCAATAAGGAAACCGCGTGACTCCAACGATGGGTGTCGCTGTTCTGACGTCCATCGCAGCGACGTCAACAGAAGTGGTGAAATGTGGCTACGAGGGGCGTGACGACCTTCTCATAGTGTGATACGTTGACGGTGGCGTTGGGCAGATTTTTGGTGAAATTTGGTGCCAAAGTGATACCATTAACCCACCTTACCGCTTACGTCAACTTCTGAGATGAGGCAGTTTTTTCGCATGTGTCGACACCTTGTTGTTTGAAGCGTCTGCTAGCCCGAGATTGACGTCATAAGGAACCACGCTTTTGCATCTTCACAGGGGAAAGTTGTAGGCATCTCTGAGCCAAATTTCAAACTTATGTCTCGCAACGGGAGATAGTTACGAAGTTTCGAAGAAGTGATCCATTAATTTTGTTACTGTACTCTGTTGTCCAATGATCGATATTTTCGTGATTCATGACACATTGTAAAAAGTTGATGCTCTGAAATATCATTTCCCCCTTTACCCCAAAATAAGAAACTAATGCTCCTGTTGTATTTTAGGGTAAAAATTTGGAACCTCCGTAGGTACTTCATATTACGTCGGTCAGTGTTACTAACCTGTTACTTGGGGTAGCGTGAAGAAAAACATGACGCATGTCTGTATAACTAAATGAGAGAGGCCACCTCATAATAACTATTCCGTCACATGCTTTTGCGTATTAGTCGCACAGTCTTAATCTAAAAAGACAAACTACAAGGTACAATTGGCTTAGATGAAAAGTTTTCCTATTGAAAAATAATTGTTAACTTCTGAATTTGAGGCACAAAGTGGTACGACTTAGTGACAACTTTACTTGAGACAAAGGACACGCAAATTAAGTAAAATAAATGTATCGATATAAGACCACAGCTGATTTTGCAAATAAATACACATAATTCTTTATGAAATAATACATGCTGTCATATTTATGAACATCATATGCAAACGCCTAAATGGATTCAATAAAAAGAAATCAGTTCATAAAAAAATCAAAGACACGAATAATGTATTGATAAAATGTGCTACAAATGATTCTGAAGACAGTGGTGGTGAATCGCTTGCAGCGGTGGCTTCTTTCTTCTACGACTCCTTCCCTTTGCTTCCGAAACGGAGGGGAAATATCGAATTACAGTGTTCCCCCCGAATTCGTTCTTTCTAGTCGTGGAAAAAACATTTGCGGGTTGGCTGATGTTTTCCAGACTCTCTACTCTGTCCACCTAGTTTCAAGCGTTAAATCACAAATATCTTGTCAACAGTGTACATGTGATAAAATTTAGTTCTATTTTCTATCTGCCAACTTGAGGGATCCTTAAATTACTTATACTGTACGTAACAGTAATTCCTTTGAGATATCATACCGCATATCAGAAGAAAGGAAGTTGAGTTTCCTCCTTGCTATGCCATTTCTAGAGAGCGCATGTGTCATTATTTACTCTGTCTCGAATAACATGGTCGACATTCACTTGCGTCTGATTAAACAGCTCCCAGAATTCACTGAGAAAAGCGCTACAACGTTTTTGGAGGGTAACAAATAATTTGCCCAGTCCTCCTAAGGCGATTAATATTGTTTACTGGCGTTCCATCAAACATTTCATTTACACCATTGGTGACCTTTCAGAGAAGGTAGGAGTAACACCATCTGCAGTCTGTATGTAAGGAAAGATTACTCAGCGTGTTTCTCATTGAGATATCGGATTTGAATGTTGCTTGTTTGTGAGAACGTGGCGTTACGCACCGTCTAAGAGGGAGAAACGCGTACGACCACAAGTCGGAATCCGACACAGGCATTATATTGTCTGTCGAGACTGTATTTTATCGTTTTACGGTAATGCAACTCTGGTTAGCAGGATCCAACGACTGCGACTGGAATCTGGAACCGAAGTGTTCAGGAAGGCCATCCTTAACGCCACGCAGGCTTTAAACAGCCCCAGGCGGCTAGGGCCGGATGTGAGAGACATAGCGTTCTTTCCACCGTGCAGGGTTCACCAATACGTCAAGTACCTTGAGACAGGCAATGGGCTTCCCTGCAGCATGTCAAGTATTCATTTAGAGAGTGTGGCGACGTCTCGAGCACCACAGACTGTTAGTTAGCACAGCGACCATTGTTGTGGCGGCTCTCCTTGACTCGACAGCAGAGAAAGGCACGCAGACAGTGCTGCGGTCAGCGACAGCGTTGGACACAGAAGACACGACGTCTTTTCAGACTTTTCTCAGCTCTGCATACAGCCTCACAATAACGTACCCGTATGCGAAGGATCTGAGGAGAGCTATCGTTGCCATATTCATTCGTGACTTTTATGTGGGACTGGCACCTGGCGTGATGGTGTGGGGTGCTACTGGGTACAAAACACTATCACCTAGCTAATCATTTGCACAGTAGCAGTTACATCTCTGCTGTGTTAATACTGGTGACTGTACCCTATCTTCGAGATGTTCTTGACATTATACTTCAACAAGATAATGCAAGACCGCAATTTTTCTTCGCTGTCCTTACCTACCTCTATAGAGAGTGCGTTCGATTGTTGCTCTTTTCAGCACGTTCTCAACATCTCTCAAGCACTGAAAACATAACGCCATTGGTTGGCGGGCGACTGGCACGTCATAGCTCGCCAGATAGACTGTTGAACTTGCACAGAGACAGAGCAGCGTGTATTAACGTAACGCTGGCGGGTTAGCACCATTGTAGTTCCCAGAGGCGACAACTGTGTATAATAAAATCCACATGTTATATATCCACAAATCACGCACTATTCTAACCGTGTGTTGTTATTATACTGTATACGCAGCAGAATTACATTATTGAGTGTCGCCATGATGGCTAAGTTTAGAAACATCTACATTGTGGAATAATTATTTGTATTTTTCTGCTACCATCACATTAATTATTTTATGTTTAATTCAACATACAGCAACTAGTTTCATACTTGTTTTGCCCATCATCAGGCATATTTATACATACTAATGTTACTTAAAGATAAAATACCCTCGTCGAAATTAATCAGAACTGTCTGGTTCAGTGTTTTGCAGCTGGAGTGGCTGTTGGGGTATTTGCTGGGAGAGGTGGGCTCCTCCCAAAAAGAATGCCATATAGGTCAATGCTACACAAAGCCTACATATTCCACTTCAACATACAGAGTAGTAATAAGAAATAGACACCATAAAATGTACTGAAATTAGCAATGGAGATGACCTCACACTCATTAATACAATGTCACAACAGACAAAAAAGAAATTGAACAAACAACAGCAAATTACACTCACAACGTACAGCACCCCAGCGGCGAAATATGTAAAAATGCTATATATTGGTACAATTTCTGATAAATTACCTAGGTTATTCAAAAACACAGCTATAAAAATCAGCTTCAGCTCCACGAACGACCTAAGCAGGATGCTTAGATACAGATTTTGACACATCTGACATTCAAAAAATTACCTGCAGTCAATGCAGTATAGGTCAGACAGGCAGAATTTCCCAACTCGATTTAGAGAACATACAGATTGCTACATACTGTACAAATGTAACAAATCAGCAGTAGCAACACACAATACATACAAACCTCTGAAAATCGAAGCCAACCACGATTTATTTTTTACAAAATCGGAAAAATTTAAAGAATTTGTATCATGGAAGAAATGGTAATTTTCATTCATAATACAAAAATTGTAATACAGTTCCTAGTGATATAACTGAATTCATAAACTCGAAATTTTTCAGTAGACTTAAACCATTTCTAATGCAAAAGATATAGGCTGTGCCAGTGCGAAACAAACGGCTAACAGGCTTTCAATATAGCGAATATCGCTGGTAAGAAACCATTGTCAATACTTACGCACACGTTACATGTCCGCTATATTGTATTGAAGGTATAATACTTATATTTATAGAGGAACGTTTGTGCAGTGAAAGTACGTCAACAACAGTGTTAGAGGCAGATGAGGCTTTGGGGCGTCAAAGTCATAAGTGGATAACAGATATATGAATAGTATATCACACGATTATCACATCCTAGCAACTGATGCAAAACCATTTACATCCCGGAGAGGCTGTGATGTCAATCACAACAACGAGACACAGTTCTACGCCAGCAGAAGACAACACCGGACATCGACTTCTGGTTAGACACATCCGACCCCTCCCCCACCAAACTACCCCAACAGCCACTCTAGAACACCAAACAACACAGTTCTAGGTTAATCTAGACTAAGACGTTTTATCGTTAAGTGACATCTGTATGGATAAACGTCTGATGATGAGCCAAACATGCTTGAAACGTGTTACATTATGTTAAGTTAAATAGGAAATAAATAAATGTGAGTGCTATCACAAAAATACAAGCAACTAAAATTCCTTTATTTGTTATTATTCCTGGAGTTTTAATTTTAATGGGTAGCGGTGTAGTTTCTATGTTGGCGTATTTGTGATCGCAAATATACGAACGTATTTCAAGGAAAACTCCACGACGAGAACTGTCGCGAAAGCGAAGGTAAAATTTAATCCGTGCTCTTACCCTTTATATGGATTTTGTTCGTCTGGGTGTTTTCGGTAATGTATGGTCCTGAATATACACTCCTGGAAATGGAAAAAATAACACATTGACACCGGTGTGTCAGACCCACCATACTTGCTCCGGACACTGCGAGAGGGCTGTACAAGCAATGATCACACGCACGGCACAGCGGACACACCAGGAACCGCGGTGTTGGCCGTCGAATGGCGCTAGCTGCGCAGCATTTGTGCACCGCCGCCGTCAGTGTCAGCCAGTTTGCCGTGGCATACGGAGCTCCATCGCAGTCTTTAACACTGGTAGCATGCCGCGACAGCGTGGACGTGAACCGTATGTGCAGTTGACGGACTTTGAGCGAGGGCGTATAGTGGGCATGCGGGAGGCCGGGTGGATGTACCGCCGAATTGCTCAACACGTGGGGCGTGAGGTCTCCACAGTACATCGATGTTGTCGCCAGTGGTCGGCGAAAGGTGCACGTGCCCGTCGACCTGGGACCGGACCGCAGCGACGCACGGATGCACGCCAAGACCGTAGGATCCTACGCAGTGCCGTAGGGGACCGCACCGCCACTTCCCAGCAAATTAGGGACACTGTTGCTCCTGGGGTACCGGCGAGGACCATTCGCAACCGTCTCCATGAAGCTGGGCTACGGTCCCGCACACCGTTAGGCCGTCTTCCGCTCACGCCCCAACATCGTGCAGCCCGCCTCCAGTGGTGTCGCGACAGGCGTGAATGGAGGGACGAATGGAGACGTGTCGTCTTCAGCGATGAGAGTCGCTTCTGCCTTGGTGCCAATGATGGTCGTATGCGTGTTTGGCGCCGTGCAGGTGAGCGCCACAATCAGGACTGCATACGACCGAGGCACACAGGGCCAACACCCGGCATCATGGTGTGGGGAGCGATCTCCTACACTGGCCGTACACCACTGGTGATCGTCGAGGGGACACTGAATAGTGCACGGTACATCCAAACCGTCATCGAACCCATCGTTCTACCATTCCTAGACCGGCAAGGGAACTTGCTGTTCCAACAGGACAATGCACGTCCGCATGTATCCCGTGCCACCCAACGTGCTCTAGAAGGTGTAAGTCAACTACCCTGGCCAGCAAGATCTCCGGATCTGTCCCCCATTGAGCATGTTTGGGACTGGATGAAGCGTCGTCTCACGCGGTCTGCACGTCCAGCACGAACGCTGGTCCAACTGAGGCGCCAGGTGGAAATGGCATGGCAAGCCGTTCCACAGGACTACATCCAGCATCTCTACGATCGTCTCCATGGGAGAATAGCAGCCTGCATTGCTGCGAAAGGTGGATATACACTGTACTAGTGCCGACATTGTGCATGCTCTGTTGCCTGTGTCTATGTGCCTGTGGTTCTGTCAGTGTGATCATGTGATGTATCTGACCCCAGGAATGTGTCAATAAAGTTTCCCCTTCCTGGGACAATGAATTCACGGTGTTCTTATTTCAATTTCCAGGAGTGTCTGTTTCATCATGACTGAAAAAACGATCTCAGATGAAGCTGAGATCGTTTGCAATGTGAAACTGGTACAGCATTAATACCTTTGAGCAGAGGTCAGAAAATTTATAGTTTCTTGTTTTAAATCATGGCACCGACGGAAAGATATCGCGATCATCCTTCTGGAGCTAGCGATCTGAACAAACATTAAGGAAAGAAAGATAAAGTCTATAGGTTATGAAATATGATTTTTAGGGTTCCAAAAATTTTTATTGCCTTTTTAATAATTAATAAATTATATTCAACATTTTAAAAACTTGTTTGAAAATAACACTTCTTTCTCTATCTGTTTATTACAGTACTCGGACCCGCCTTTGTCGGCTTTGAATACCCTGAAGTATTCCTCCATCTGAGAGTAATCTTACGCGTCGCGAATCAAATCGTTCTCAATATTTCTCGATGTAAGACGCTATTGATGCACATTGCCTTTGACGTGTCCGTCTACTACTCGGCGGGAATAAGATATAAATAAATAAATAAATAAATAAAAAAACCTGTCAATGCATCTTCGACAAATTTATTATCTCGCCAATTATCCGTTTATTAAAAATTTGAAATCCGATGACCATGGATGTATCCACATCAGATACAATAAGTGATCGTTGTCTTGCAGACGTGGCTATTTAGGATTCTCTCCGGATGAATAGTGAGAATTGTAGATATTTACTTCCTCATTAGATTGAAAAGTGACCTCATCAGTGAACAGAATGAAATTCGGGAAATCCATGTTTGGATTTGGGAACAAGTTGCATAAGACTATGCTGGTACCGCCAAAGGCAAGGGCTAAGTTTCAAACCCCTCTTCTGTGCTCAGTGGAATGAGGGAGGGTCTCACTATTCATAGAAAACTCATGCTTGGTGGCCACCGTGATGCGATTTGAGAGGTGTAACCAATATGCAAAAATCGTATTTTACCGCGTCCCTTTCTCTTATCATCATCAATAAAATTGTACGAAAGTCTGCACTTACGTGGCTACCCACACCCATGCAAAAAACATACCGGACCGAGGCAGTTGCAGAAATGTTGCAGGTGAGTCAGGCCACTCAAAATGACTCCTTTAACCGCCCAAAGACTATGAACGATTGCTGGGTATATCACTCAGATCCCAAGACAAAGGAGTGAAGCAAGCTGTGGAATCATATGGATTTATCAGTGCCGAAAATCGTCTGGTAGGACGATGCAGAGTGTATTTTGCACTGGCGTGGTATGTTGCTAACAGATTATGCTCGTAAGAGGCAAACAGTCACTGGAGAATACTACCGAAATCTCCTTACAAGGGTACGGAAGGCTGTCGTGGGAAGATGTCCTACGTGGTGTTTTTATTCCACGACAATGTCCCAACTCATTCTGCATAGGACAGAATCACCTTCGCAGCTTCTTGTGCTACCAAACTTTTAATCACATTCCTGACATAGCACTCCGTTTTCGCTTCCTCTGTCCTTGAATGAAGAAGTCATTCCGTGGCAGATATGACGACGAAGTTATTTTCAAGACGGCACGTTTCTTGAACAGCCAAAATGCACACTTCTACATCCACTCTCTCCTCCATGTCATTTATCTCTGAGAAAAATGTGTCACATTGAAAGGTGCATGTGTGGGCAGGGAACCAACATCATAACAAAGTTTCATTCTCACAGTCTGATTTTTTCGAGGTGATAATTAAGCCTTTACGACTGCTCTTCTTCTTTTCAGTGTCAACGCCACTCGTTAGAATTCATCCCATTTTTATCTTGACGCAAAATCAATAATAATTCCAAACACAAAAGCTACGCACGAAATTAGAGCTGTAAGTATCTTGATGCCAGTGTCTTATTCTGATGTGCTTTAGTTTTTCAGACATGTCGCAATAAATCTTAGTTGTTCATTTCCACGTCGTCTCACTTTGTACCGCTATGCTTACTAGGAAACATCCTAGGAAGCATCACCACCTTGACTAAATATTTTAAGGAGAAAAAACACACATGCAAGGTATCAGCACCAGCAACCGATTCCGCAAGAAAATTTGGGCCATAATTCTTGTGGCACACACTTACGACGTTATAAAAGTACAGCTTTTTAACTTCAGCGGTAACCATCTGTTTGTCAATTACTACGCCCCACTGCAGTCGCCCAATGCCCGAGCGCGAAGTCCTGTACTGTGGAGGGAGTAAGAGGTTAATGAAATATTGTTTTGACCCTGGTAACATGCTTTGTTCATTGAGTCAAAGTGCGTGGTTTCTATCCCGTAGCTGATGCCAGAGATCTCTTTGCTTTTAATATTTTTATGTTGCGATTCACTACTGTAGTGTAAATGAATGAAATTAATTAGTGTGTCACTAAACAAGTAACATAGCATTATACAGAGGTGTCCTGAAAAATGTATCCACTGTTTAAAAGTCCATAACTGGCAAACTAATTGACGGAGTTGTCTCATCTTTGGTAGTGTAATAGTTTGTAGCTCCTGCAATCGCCACACAAGCGTCGTATTGCGTTGTTTTGTTTTGTCAGATGACAGTCGCCAGTGTTTTGTTCTTAGTTGCACCTAGTTACTCGAGTAAACATGGCTGGCGCAAGGCTTACATTTTATGAAAGGAAGTCAGTTTTGAAGTGGTATTTTAAGTAAGAAAACATTAATGAGGTTCAACGGCAATGGTGAAATGAGTATCAAACAGAGTCACCGACACGTTTAACGATTCGTCTCATTCGAGAAAAATTTGAAGCCGAAGGCTGTGTTAAAGATGTACACAAAACAAAGATCTGGACGACCTGTAACAGTAACAAGTCCAGCTAACTCCCGTCGTGTGTTACAACAATTCACTCGCTCACCACAGAAGTCTGTGAGACAGTGTGCCCGTGAAACTGGAGTGAGTCGCTCAAGTGTTCGGCGAATATTGAAGACAGCGAAGTGGAAGTGCTACATCCCGCGATTGCTACACGCAATGAACGAGGACGACCCAGATCGTAGAATGGAGAACTGCGACTGGTTTACTAACATGGTGCGCAACGATGAAGAGTTTGTAGAGATGATTGTGTGGTCTGATGAGGCACAGTTCAAACTCAATGGTACAGTAAATCGCCACAAGTGCATCTGCTGGACCGCCGAAAATCCGAACGTCCATGTAGACAAAGCCGTGAATTTGCCAGGAGTAAATGTGTGGTGTGGTTTGTCTTACCGGGGCTTGATTGGGCCATTCTTCTTTGAGGGCACAGTTACCGGTGAGGTGTACCTTCAGAAGCTCCAGACATCCATTTTACCTGCCATCCGAGACTTGTATGGAGACTGAAGAGTTTACTTTCAACAAGATGGTGCCCCAGCCCACTACCAAAATACTGTTAGGGCGTATCTCGACGAAAATCTACCAGGATGATGGATAGGCCGTAGAGGTGCTGTGGAGTATCCACCACGTTCCCCAGACCTAACTCGTCTGGACTTTTAGCTGTGGGGAACACTAAAGGGCGTCGTTTATCGACAAAAGCCACGCACATTGGATGAACTTCGAGAATACATCGTACATTTATGTGCAAATATCCAACTGAACACGTTGCAGTCAGTAGTTCGTGCTGCAGTTCGACGGCATCCTTTGTGTGTGAATGTTAATGGTGACCATTCCGAATACCTACAGTGATATCTTTGAGTTGGACTTTAAGCTACACTTTCACCAAAAATGAGACAACTCCGTCAATTAGTTTGCAAGTTATGGACTTTTAAACAGTGGATACATTTTTTTGGACTCCTCTGTATAATTATTAAGATCGTTGTTGTGCGTCAGTTCCTTTCGATTTTAGAGCTGGTACTGTTAAAGTAAAATACATTTTCAGGAGATGCGCTATTCTTCACGTGACTGGCATGATTAAATTGCAAATCGAAAATCATTAACTTCATTTCGCAATTATTCTTCAGTTATTTAGATTTACTAATTTTGATTTAGGGGTGTGTAAAGAATGTCCGAGGAGGAATGGTCAGTATTCAGTGATATGACAGCAATAATCATTCGAAGCTAGAAATAAATGTAAATGTTGGCTCTAAAATATATGCTTTAAGAGCTATCGACACTTGTTCAATAGAAAGGATGTGTTTGACCGTAGCGAAGATGAACAAGGGTTCATAGTTCTCAAGGTATGCTTTTTGGAGTCCATATGTACTAGACTTTTTTGCTTCGGATGACCGTTCCTGTATATCCCTTAATACTGGCCATCGCTCCTGGGACACACAGTACATAGTTTCAGAATATCAATACGAGAATACTACACTACTGGCCATTAAAATTGCTACACCAAGAAGAAATGCAGATGATAAACGGGTATTCATTGGACAAATATATTATACTAGAAAAGACATGTGATTACATTTTCACGTAATTTGGGTGCATAGATCCTGAGAAATCAGTACACACAACAACCACCTCTGGCCGTAATAACGGCCTTGATACTCCTGGGCATTACGTCAAACAGAGCCTGGATGGCGTGTACAGATACAGCTGCCCATGCAGCTTCAACACGATACCACAGTTCATCAAGAGTAGTGACTGGCGTATTCTGACGAGCCAGTTGCTCGGCCACCATTGACCGGACGTTTTCAATTGGTGTGAGATCTGTATCCAGAAAGGCCCGTACAGGACCTGCAACATGTGGTCGTGCATTATCCTGCTGAAAGGTAGGGTTTCGCAGGGATCGAATGATGGGTAGAGCCACGGGTCGTAACACATCTGAAATGTAACGTCCACTGTTCAAAGTGCCGTCAATGCGAACAAGAGGTGATCGAGACGTGTAACCAATGACACCCCATACCATCACGCCGGGTGATACGCCAGTATGGCGATGACGAATACACGCTTCCAATGTGCGTTCACCGCGATGTCGCCAAACACGGATGCGACCATCATAATGCTGTAAACAGAACCTGGATTCATCCGAAAAAATGACGTTTTGCCATTCGTGCACACAGGTTCATCGTTGAGTACACCATCGCAGGTGCTCCTGTCTGTGATGCAGCGCCAAGTGTAACCGCAGCCGTGGTCTTCCACCTGATAGTCCATGCTGCTGCAAACGTCGTCGAACTGTTCGTGCACATGGTTGCTGTCTTGCAAACGTCCCCATCTGTTGACTAAGGGATCGAGACATGACTGCACAATCCGTTACAGCCATGCGGATAAGATGCCTGTCATCCCGACTGCTAGTGATACGAGGCCGTTGGGATCCAGCATGGCGTTCCGTAGTACCCTCCTGAACCCACCGATTCCATATTTTGCTGACAGTGCAGCAATGTCGCGAGACGATAAACCGCAATCGCGATAGGCTACAATCCGACCTTTATCAAAGTCGGAAACGTGATGATTCGCATTTTTCCTCCCTACACGAGGCATCACAACAACGTTTCAGCAGGCAACGTGGGTCAACTGCTGTTTGTGTATGAGAAATCGGTTGGAAACTTTCCTCATGTCAGCACGTTGTAGGTGTCGCCTCCGGCACCAACCTTGTGTGAATGCTCTGATAAGCTAATCATTTGCATATCACAGCATCTTCTTAACTGTCGGTTAAATTTCGCGTCTGTAGCACGTCATCTTCGTGGTGTAGCAATTTTAATGGCCAGTAGTGTATTAATATTGGATGTACGAGTATGTGCGTGAAGTTGACATATCACGTACACACATTACTTACTACTTTTAGCGCAGAAAACCATGAATGTCCTTGAACATGATTTCCGAACACGTTAAGCAGACGTATCCATCTCCTCCTTCCTCTTCCCTCGCCTTCAATATCTCACGAATAGCAGAGCTCTGGTTGTCACTCTGCTGTACAGTACTTCGCCCTCGGATTTTAAGCAGCTTCCATGGCGCGGCGCGAGTGACAAAAAGCCAGTGGACGTGAAAATTTAAAAGCTCTACTTTCAGACGGTCATTGCTGTGTGCCATCAGAATTACCGTCCAAATTTTCAGGCGGGATCGAATGCTGGGTTTGATGTCTTACAGGTGTGCTTTCTTCTCCTTAAAATATGAGGTCGAGCTGGTGATGTAGCCATAGCAAATATTTAATCGTTAGTTAGATATCTCACAAAATACAAGTAAAATTCAATTATTTGCTGTATTATACTTTGACGTGCGAGGCAACGAGTCACTAGTGATAGATTTCAGAGTTGTCCGATCTGTTGGCTGTTTCTCCCGATATAAATTCTCTGTAGCTCCCGTGCCTGTTTTAAATACGACGTTAAATTCTAGCAGCACCAGACAGGGTACTTTGAATACGTTCAGTTACTCTCCATTCAGTACGTCGAGGCAAAGTAGGCGAGCCCGAGGTGGTACGCGGTGCCTGGCAAACGAATCTTACGGCTGGGCGCGCGTCAGCGTGTAGAGGGAATGTTAATGCGCGGAGCTGGTCCCGGGGCACGCTGCGTCCGTGCCGCGCATGGGAACCACACAAACAAAGTCAGCCCGCACTCTTGCGTTCACTTTCGTCAGTCCTGCTGCTCACGTCTCTGGGCTTGCTTCAGACCGAGTTACAGGTACGTCTCAGCTCTCAACCGCAGAGCCTGACAACTAGACAGAAATGCGTGCTCCGCTGTACGTATTCAGTAAATTTTGTAAGTCCCGTAAAGGACATAGTCCGTCTGGAGTCCAGCAACAACTGTACTACAAGAATCGAACTTCCTTCCAAATATACTCTTCAGCGGTGAAAAGAAATACTGAATAAAACTGGAATGAATGAAAGCAGATAGCCTGTACATGTTTGAACTTTGCATCGCCGCTGCTGTACCCTTCGTGGCCTAATCTCTCTTCTCTTATTCTCATAATCCCTACGCAAGATGATAGCAGCAAAACGGCCGCACGTTATTCGTCGAATACAGATTTCATAAATTTGCGCAGCAGTACATATTACTCCACTCAATTTTGGCCTGTTGCAGCAACATTGGTTCAATGTTCCACAAACAGAAAACACACTCTGTTGCAACAGAGACTCTTTTATAGTTCTGGAACGTGACACAGTAGTGTTTTGCGAGAACTACGTCGTCTTTCTTCCAACAATTCCCATCGAAGTTCTCCGCATATTTCTGTTACACTTTCATATAGGCTATGCCGGGCTGTTAGGATACTAATAACGGGTCTCTGAATCCGTTCGATGTCAATTCTGATACTTGGTAAGGACTTTAAACCCGATTACACTCTACACTGACGGAATAAAAATCCCAACAACAAGAAGGAGTTTTGCGAGATAAACAAAAGCTGGTAGGCGTGTTTCTGCATTTGAAAGATGTCATCTATTCAAATTTCACTCTAGTCGCATAAGAATGACGTTAGCAGCTCCACTACGAGGTTGCAAATCAGGTTTGCTTTAA
This sequence comes from Schistocerca nitens, assembly GCF_023898315.1. Classification (NCBI taxonomy): domain Eukaryota; kingdom Metazoa; phylum Arthropoda; class Insecta; order Orthoptera; family Acrididae; genus Schistocerca; species Schistocerca nitens. The sequence continues at coordinate 716,719,888 of NC_064616.1, forward strand.
ATACGCAATGTAACGGTGTGAGCATTAGTTACCTATGAGATTGGACGGAGTGAGTTGATGTTTGTCAACAACGCCTCTAGGACGACAAATATGCCATTATCAAAAGGTCATTGAGTCTGAACGAGGGGCGTGTAATAGCACCACGAGAAGCTAGATGTTCCTTTCGCGATATTGCAGAAGGACTTGGCAGGAACGTAGACACTGTACTTGATTGCTGGCTGCGGTGGTTACGGGAACGCACGGTCGCAAAAACACGGGGCTCCCGACGGCCACGTGGCACTACCGAAAGGAAATGGTTGTGGCCCATATTATTGCCTCTGCTGCTCCAATTCGAGCAGCAGTTGGCAACACAGTGAAACAAGGAACTATTACAAACTCGTTTCTTCAAGGAGAGCTCCGAGTCAAACGCTCTGTGGCGTGCATTCCGGTGACCCCAAAACCATCCCCATTTGCGACTCGAGTGGTGTCAAGAAGAAAAAAATAGGTTCAAATGGCTCTAAGCACTATGGGACTTAACATCTGGGGTCATCAGTCCCCTAGACTTAGAACTACTTAAACCTAACTAACCTAAGGACATCACACACATTCATGCCCGAGGCAGGATTCGAACCTGTGACCGTAGCAGCAGCGCGGTTCCGGACTGAAGCGCCTAGAACCGCTCGGCCACATCTGCCGGCTTGAGTGGTGTCAAGCGAGAACTCATTGGAGAGCGGAGAAGAGGTCTGCTGTGTTTTCTGATGAATGTCAGTTCTTCCGCGGTGCCTGTGATGGTCGGGTGGTGGTTAGAAGGAGTCCGGATCAACTGAACAGCACTGGAGTGGGTGTTTTCCATCAGGATAACGCTCGCCGACATACCGCTGTTGTAACCCAACATGCTGTACAGAGTGTCGACATGTTGCCTTGGCCTGCTAAATCACCACATCCGTCTCCAATCGAGCACATATGGGACATCATCGGAAGACAACTCCAGCATCACCGATAACCATCTTTGACCTTCTGTATTGACCGACCATGTGCAACAGATATGGAACTCCATTCCACAAACTACATGCGGCACTTGTACGACAGAATGCATATACGTCTGCATGCTTGCATGCAACATTCTGCGGCTACACATGTTATAAACGTACCAGCTTTTCAAATTTGCAATGGCTTTCATCGCACTTATATTAATCTGTGATCTTGCAACGATAGTTACTTAAATATATTGAAAGGGTCCTGTAGCCACCTTTCATTAGTCCGGTAGCCCACTTTCACTAACATTTCTCTTTCTTTTCCTTGTTTCTCTTTTTTCATAACTGATTGAATGAATGTGGTTGTGTGTCACGTTGATATACGGTGGCGTAGTCTGCTGCAGAAAGTCTGCAATAGTCATACAACAGATTCAGCAGCAGTTGTACAGAATAGTCAACTCTCATAGTGGTCAAGTAGGCAAAGAGGTTTGCGTTACTTGTGAGAAATCTACCCGCGTTAGATTGGTGGCGGAAATAGCATCTTTGGGTTTTCTGGCCGACGCGAAGCGTGGAAGAGGCTGGAAGAGAAAAAGCGAGGCAGTCTGCCGCCGGTACGAGAAGCGTCCACAGCTGTGCTCCAGTCGAAGAAGGCTGAGCTAGACTGACAACGTTGCTCGTTGTTACTTGGCGAGAGGAGAGCTGTTAGTTTTTGGTCTCGCTTTTCAACTCTGATAGATTGCTTTATCTTGTCGCAGCAAGGAATACAAAACATTGGCAGATCTTTCTTTTAGTAAATTTCTGTAGCAGACTTGGATTCGCCGGAAGAGCGCCACACAAAGGTGTTGCATCTATAAGAAGCGAGCCCTCGCTTCTGTATGAATGTCTGTTTGCCTTCGGCTGTGGCTGTATACGCTTTTATTTTTCCAAACATTAGTAGCTTTGCCTTCTCGTAAATTTTCCTTGCTTTATGTATCTTTCGTCCTTGGGGAGCCAACCACGTGGCTGAACATTAGAGTTTGTTGGGCTACCGTCACCACTAATTGTCCGATCTCATGTGTGTTTTAAAGAAGGTTAACTGTTCATGATTGCGTGATGTGATATTGTTGCAACTTGGCCACGATACCTAGAAATTGCGTCTCCACAAACCACGTGGGTACGCGAGTGTACTGCGAGATGTGTAGCGTTTCACGGGCTATTGCAATCATTTATGAGGCAACCGCAGTTGTATGGATGATTCACACCAATGATTTTAGGTGTAGATTATAACGGCGAATGTATCGATGCTTTTCTTTAATGTTTTAGGAATTAATGTTATAAGGAATAGTGTACATGCCTCACATCCATGTCTTAGGAATAAATGATTTTATCCACAGTTCTTTCTTGTATTCCGAGGTTACGTTTTTGCACCTAAGCCACTCCCATCTTAGCTTTCCCGTTAGCGCATCCAACGCGTTTCCTAATGCACAGGTCCAGTGATTAGTTTCCCCTTTTATTTTAAAACAAATGCTTTAGATTAAGTCTTATTTTCAGGTGTGTTGTTGGGAACTGATCTTATGCACAGTGTTCATGCACTTCCTGTTTTATTTTAAATGTTTGATTCTCGTGAACTGTGCACGGGCCATACTATTAATTACATCGCATCCCCTGTGAGCGATATCACAATGTATGCACTTTTATGAGTTATTGGTCTGTGATCAAATTAATTTACTTTCCGACTCTGCCAAACCTTTGATTAGTTGTGTGGCTAGAGACGGTGGCGACCCTAATCTTCTCACTTTAAAATGGTTCAAATGGCTCTGAGCACTATGGGACTTAACATCTAAGGTCATCAGTCCCCTAGAACTTAGAACTACTTAAACCTAACTAACCTAAGGACATCACACACATCCATGCCCGAGGCAGGATTCGAACCTGCGACCGTAGCAGTCCCGCGGTTCCGGACTGAGCGCCTAGAGCCGCTAGACCACCGCGGCAGGCCTTCTCACTTTAATTTCACTGTCAATAAGCATTTCCATTTGCATCTGTTTTTTTTAAATAATCGGACACAGTTCCGAGCGCTACGTTTTGTTGACTCAAAGGTGCTTCATGCTACTAACACAGTACGCAACAAGTACACTGCTGCCTTACACGATTTATTCACAGATGCCGCACGACGACTGCCAGCAGGGACCATTTACCTATGCTTTACTTTAATAGTAACAAGTAACGAAGTGAGTTACATCGAGTCGGTGCCGACCCAATAATAACGTAATAACACGTAGAAACAGGTTAGTTACAATGTTCGCTAGACAAATGTATTCGCAACATTTCGTTACTCTACATTAATTACTTCTTGGTGCTGGGTTTTTTTTTCCGTCAGTGTATATTAGTAAGCGACTATTCGGGACCAGAAACGCAGACACTGTAGCAGGTTCTCTATCAAAAGACTTTCAAATTTCGCATGATTATTGACCGAATTTAAAAATTTAAAATTCCATCACAATCTACTAATTAAGAGGTATAATCTTGTGTTGAAAGTTTATCACACTAATACAGGTAATACAGTTAGAAACTGTGGCCGGCCGGAGTGGCCGACCGAGCGAGGTGGCGCAGTGGTTAGCACACTGGACTCGCATTCGGGAGGACGACGGTTCAATCCTGTCTCCGGCCATCCTGATTTAGGTTTTCCGTGATTTCCCTAAATCGTTTCAGGCAAATGCCGGGATGGTTCCTTTGAAAGGGCACGGCCGATTTCCTTCCCAATCCTTCCCTAACCCGAGCTTGCGCTCCGTCTCTAATGACCTCGTTGTCGACGGGACGTTAAACACTAACCACCACCACCACCGGAGTGGCCGAGCGGTTCTAGGCGCTCCAGTCTGGAACCGTGCGACTGCTACGGTCGCAGGTTCGAATCCTGCCTCGGGCATGGATGTATGTGATGTCCTTAGGTTAGTTAGGTTTAAGTAGTTCTATGTTCTAGGGGACTGATGGCCTCAGCAGTTAAGTCCCATAGTACTCAGAGCCATTTGAACCATTTTTAGAAACTGTGTGTTTGCCTTGAAGCTGGGTAACTAATCGCGAGCATGTACCCAGACTAAACTTTTCTACACTATTTCTCTCTTACATGCTTAAAATCAAGTAATTAACACATCAACTCATTTGTGAGGTAATGGGACTTTTGAAGCTGTTCTATACATGACAGTTTGATTCTTTAAAGGATCGTGGGTCCACAGCTACTCTAGAATCGGTGTACCGACCTGAAATTTGTTTTTCTTTCCAACATACTCCCCTTGTTAACCTAAACATCAATTCTATCGTTCGACAAGGCGCTAAAAGCCTGTAGCATAGACTTGTTGTGGCAGCGTTCCCATCTACCGAGTGACCTGTCGGGATATAACAAGTTTATTTGGATCCCTAAAATTCTGCAACCTGTAAGACCAATATGTCCTGGGGGTAGTGGAATACACGTAGACGGGGAAATGGACCATCACCGGATAAATAGAGCGGCATGTCCGTTGCTGAATTACTGTATCCAATTGAATACAGACTTCCAAGAGATACTGTTCTAACCATATAGGGGATGTATTTCACTATGGACGTGCTTCACCGACATTCCCTTGGCACACAAAAATCGATTTTTTCTAGTCGCGCACACTCTCATAGGACACCTGCCACTTTGGTCTGACTGCATATCAATAACTATTTTCGGCGAGAAACTGTAACATAGCAAATTATCATCAATTGCTATCTTGCATTGGAAACGTAGCTTGTCGTGGAGCCGGGAGGCGAGCAGTTGTTGGTTCTCACACTGGCACAGCTAACGCTGACTGTTGGGCCGAGCGAGCTGTGTACTTGATTAATGCTGCGTGCAATACGTTTAACATACGCTCTACGAAGCTTAAAAATTAGTGTTAAATATTAATCGATCTTTTTCATACTTAGAGTACCAAATTCTATAGATAACAGAACAATACTGCTAATATTTTAAATCAATAACTTAAATTCCTTTCGAGATATAAATATTTACCTAAAGCACACAATAACATTGTGAAACCGACTGTAATGTATTCATCTATAGTATCAACTGGAACTACAACCAAGAGAATAGTTCCATATAACCTAATTTTCTGGAATTTTCTTTAATCTCATTGTCACAGATTTCTGACGTAATTAACAGTACATTTGAAAATTATTGTTTCATTGTGTTTTGGTTGTGCGAATGTTTTGGGGAGACTGAGAGAGTGAATGAAGGACATGCGTAAAGTGAAAATGTGATCTTTTATTAACACTATAAGTTGTGTAGTAGGGGAATTTGTGACGTATGTCCCAGTGAGCTTGATTTTGTAGAGGGCAGCCAGAAGGGGCGTTGAGCATAAAACTTATTTATTTTGTGAAAAGGAATCGTATTTTGTTTTCATTAAATTTTATCTAGTTTCGAAATTACGAGATTTCTAGTCTAAATTACGTTTGGTAATATGACTGTCTGACATCGCGAGTATAGTAGTGCTCGAGATGATCTGATTGGCTGCTTAACATACTAGACAGTAGGAATTCAGCGTTTCCCGTACGTTTGAGTAGGGCTTTGTGCCTCAGATTGGTTGGTTGGTTGATTTGGGGGAGGGTGCCAAACAGCGAGACCATCGGTCCCATCGGATTAGGGAAGGACTGGGAAGGATGTCGGCAGTGCCCTTCCAAAGGAATCATCCTGGCATTTGCCTGAAGCGATTTGGAGAAATCACGGGAAAAATAAATCAGAATGAACGGACGCGGGTTTTAACCGTCGTCCTCCATATGCGAGTCCAGCTTGCTAACCACTGCGTCACCTCGCTCGTTACTGTCTCAGATCTAAGAGTCGAGAGGTAGTCGCTCGGAAGTCGTCTTCTGGTAAACACATTTGTTAAATCGCGCTGATCAAATCTGCACAGAAATGAAGAAATCCGCGTGTTTCATCGGTTCCCGTGTGGTTGATAAAAACGGCTACAGTGTTGAGTATTGCGAGAAATTTTGAGCTTTGTGAGTGATTTATCTTAGGCGATTTCGCGTGTGAACATTTCAAGCCGTACATAAACTCCGCATGGCGTGTTTCGTGCAAATTACGACTACTGAACGACTGGCTGTGTTAACTCGCAAATAGTCGTGGGTCAGTGACTGTTTGGGACGTTTAAGATATCGGGCCGGACTACATATCTGCTGGCTGCTTTTGGGTGTGAACTTGTTCCTGAGACAGTAATTAACGTTGCACAATTAATGACGGGATATTAAATACGGACTTGATGGCCATTTTCCTTGTTCAAGAGACAATAAACCAACTAAAAAAAATTTTGGACATTTTTCAAACGAGTCATGCTAGAATCCCGAACACTCGATAGCTTAACTAACTTTCAGCTGCTGCCCATGGACTGGATTTATGTGGCCTTTGAATGGTAGGTATTTCGTCGGATTTTTGTCAACGCTGCTTTTGTCGGCTAAACCAATATCTACCATTGCAGAGTGAAGGGTCAGACAACCTGAAGTCTATCCAGGTAGGTGCACAGATTGTTTAAAGGAAAGTGAGAGAGCAACCAGCCCTGCCGCAAAAACTTTCTATCGGGTACCTTCCACGCGACCTATGTAGCCACCTCTTAGATACGTACAGGAGCGAAATTTAAAACTATATGCCGTATTTTGGTGTTTGTGACTTATTTATTGACTCACCCTCGTGCATACTGTAAACAGTAACGACCAGTAGCAAAGCTGCACCACTAGAAGAATGCAGTGAAATGGAGAAAGACGTGCAGAGGGACGACAATTTGTACAGGAACTGGTAGCTAATACGTAGGTAAATATAAAGTATTGCGCATTAAATCCATTACTATTCGATAACACAATTGGCGATCAATCACTGAAAACATTAACAACAGTATAACACCTTGGAGTATCCCTGTTGATCATGTAAAATGGAATGGTCCAGGCTAAAATAAATGGAAAAAAGTGGATTGACTAACAATTGTTCGATAAATCCTTGAGTATTACTCATCGTTCTGGGACACTTACCACGAAAAATTAATAAACGAGATCGAGAAGATCAACCGAGCAAGGTGGTGCACTGGTTACCACACTGAACTCACATTCGATAGGACGACAGTTCAGATCCGCAACCGACCATCCAGATTCAGGTTTTCTGTGATTTTCTCAAATCCTTTACGCAAACCCTGGGATGACTCCTTTGAAAGGGCACGGTCGATTTCTTTTCGCTTCTTTAACTAAACTGAGCTTGTTCTCCACATATAATGACGACGTTGTCGACGGGACGTTAAACCCTAAGTCGAGACGATTAAAAAAAAAGTGTACGCGTTGTGTCACGGGTTTATTTAGTAAACACGAGTGCGTTACGGAGAAGCTCAACAAACTTCAGGGAAGGCGCAACCAGAGAGTCGTTGAGCGTCACGGAGAGATTTATTGCCCAAATTACGTGAGCCTACGTTCCACGAAGAGTCAGCAACATATTTCTTCTTCCCACACACGACTAGTGAAATGACCTCGACGACAAAAACAGGGAAATTAGAGGCCATACGCAGCCTTATCGACAGTCATTCTCCCCACGCGCTATTCGAGAATGGAACAGAGAAAGGGGGAAGTGATATTCATTCCCAAAGCAGGCCTACCCATGCAGTGAGGTGCCTGGCGGAATATAGGTGTAGATTTAAATGTGGATTACAGAGGGGGCACAGTTTCGAAGTAGATCAAGATATGAAAAAAGGTGAAAAGTGCTAGTTAACCCACTGAAAGGTTGAATGAGTATCAGTGGACTGCTAATCCAGCCCCGTTCCTTCCAAATACGCGTCAGATTGTAAGATAACGATAAGAAATACTGACTGAATTAATAGTTTTTATTATCATGTATAATATTCTGTACGTAATCATGGAACTTAGATGTCACGATGAGACAGAAAATTTTCATTGGTGTTTGAAATTAGAGTTTGCTAACGTTGGTCACCTATTTGGTTCATATCTTCATCAAGCTCTTCGGACTAATGTGATCTGTCGTTTCTTTATATAGCAACATACAAATGCAAGATGAGTCCTCTAAAAAAGTTATGGAAATTGGCTCCCCCATTCTTCTACAATTGCCTTGCAGGGTTTCTTGGAGTTCCCGCACAGTATTCGAAAGGACGCCATTACTGACAGTGCCCCACAATCTAATTTTCTCCTTTCTAAAGGGGTAATGAAACATATTCCCGTTTCCACTCTTCCTTGCCGTGTTCTACTGTCATCGTAGTAGAATGTCCCCTGACTGATGACGCTGTGCAGTATCAGCCTAACAACTACCACTAACACAAAAGTTGCGTTACGTGCGAAAAAGGCTAGGTTGTTGAAGTCTCACCGTAGTAACACAAAGACATGTACATCTACAGCTAGATAGATACTCTGCTAATCACATTTAAGTGCCTGTAAGAGGGCTATCGAACCACATTCAAAAAATAATTTTCTTTTATTCCAATCTCGTATGGCACGCGGAAAAAACGAACACCTATATCTTTTCCTGCGAGCTCTAATTTCCCTCATTTTATTATTATGATCGTATCTCCCTACGTATGTCAGCGTCAACAAAATATTTTCGCATTCGGAGGAGAAATGTGGTGATTGAAATTTCGTGAGAAAATCCCGCCGCAACGAAAAACGCCTTTGTTTTAATTATGTCCACCCCAAATCTTGTATAATTTCCGTCACACTCTCTCCTCTATTTCGCGATAATACAAAACGTGCATCCCTTTTTTTAACTTTCCCGATGCATTCCGTCAATCATATCTGATAAGGATCCAACACCGCGCAGCAGTATTACAAAAGAGGACGGACAAATGTAATGTAGGCAGTCACTTTAGTAAATCTATTACATTTTCTTAGTGTCCTTCCAGTAAAACACAGTATTTGTTTAGCCTTCCCCACAACATTTTATTAGTGTTCCTTCCAATTTAAGTTGTTCGTAATTCCAATTCCTAGGTATTTAGTTGAGTTTACGACCTATAAATTTGGCAGATTTATCGTGTAACCAAAGTTAAACGGATTTCTTTTAGCACTCACGTGAATGGCCTCAACTTTTAGTTATTTAGGGAAAATTGCCAATTTTTGCACCATACGGATATCTTTTCTAAATCGTTTTGCTATTTGTTTTGATCTCCTGATGACTTTACTAGTCGATAAACGACAGCTTCATCTGCAAACAACCTAAGACGGCCGCTCAAGGAACAGCAAATGGCCTGTAACACTGTCTTGGAGAAAGCCAGAAATCACCTCTGTTTTACTCGATGACTTTCCGTAAGTTATTACGAACTGTGACCTCTCTGACAGGAAATCACGAATTCAGTCAGATAACTCAGGCGATCTTCCATAAGCACGCAATTCCACTACAAGCTGCTTGTGTGGTCCAGTGTCAAAAGCCTTCTGGAAATCCAGAAATACGGAATCGATCTGAAATCCCCTTGTCAGTAGCACTCAACACTTCATGCGAATAAAGAGTTAGTTGTGTTTCACAGGAACGATGTTCTCTAAGCCCATGTTGACTGTGTGTGAATAGACCGTTTTCTTCGTGATAATTTATAAAGTTCGAACACAATATATGTTCCAAAATCCTGCTGCATATCGACGTTAATGATATGGGCCTGTAATTTAGTGGATTAATGGTTCAAATGGCTCTGAGCACTATGGGACTTAACTGCTGTGGTCATCAGTCCCCTAGAACTTAGAACTACTTAAACCTAACTAACCTAAGGACATCACACACATCAATGCCCGAGGCAGGATTCGAACCTGCGACCGTAGCGGTCGCTCGGCTCCAGACTGTAGCGCCTAGAACCGCACGGCCACTCTGGCCGGCTATATATTAGTGCTGTTCGTATTTATTATTGTTAACACCGTCAAATAATGGGTGATCACAGTAAGGACAGACAGGGTCCACATTGTGCGTCTCCATTTTGCCAGCTATTCGAATCGTGCAATATCCAGAATTGTGAGATATTCAGATGCGGCAGCGGTCCGATGTTTGACCGCAACGTGAGAGCAGGCATACACGTCGTCAAGGTTCTGGTCGACCACGTGTGACCACTACAAGGTCATCGTAACAGCTTCAGATCTGCAACTGGTAGCCGAGGATAAGTAAAGGACTCGCTGCAACATTCTGTGTTAACCCACAGCAATAGTCGTAGACTAACAGCAGCCGGTATAGGCTGCAGTTGAAACAGGAAGTATGGACTGCTGATGATTGGCTTCGCTTTGTGTTCACCGATGAATCGCAGTTCTGCAGTACTGCGGATGGCCATCGTCGGCAAGTGTGGCAGCGACCTGACGAAAGCTCCCATTCTTGCAATGCTTTGGAGAGGCTCATTGGTGTTATTTCTGATTACATTGTGTGGAGTGCTATCGAATATGACTTCAGGTCACGTCTGGTAGTAATTGAGAGGGCTCTGACGGCACAACGGTACGTCACGGACATCCTTGGCCCTTATGTGTTACCTCTCATGCGACATTATAATGGTGCAATTTTTCAACAAGACAATACTCGTCCACATATTTTATGGGTCTGTGAATTGTCTGAGTGCTGCTGAGGTACTCATGTGCTGAGCTAGATCCCCAGATCTGTCTCCCACAGAACATGTGTGGGAGCAGCTCGGATATTAATTACGTCGCAATATCAGTATCCAGGGTATCAAGGATCAGTTGCGACATTTGTGAATTGGCTTCCCGCAGTAGAGGAATAAAGGCTTTATGAGACCCTTCCAAACTGAGTCCGTGCATGTATCCAGGCCTGAAGAGTTACAATGTTTTAATAATAAATTGGCTTACATTGCCAAATTCTTTATAACTTTGACTCGATTTTGTGATCACTGAAATGATATCACATACCCTCTCAAACGTGAAGATTCATTTCGTTTCATCCTTCTCTTCTAGGTGTTTCACTTTTATCAGACAGTGTAGTTGTCTGTGGTCATTTAACAATAGTGTCATATAGCTGGTAGGAAAGTAGAAAGAAGAGATGTGGAAAAGTTAATGAGGTCAAGATTCCACAACAGGAGGTCATACACAATTCCCATATCACTCATAAGATGCACTGGAGTTGTAACAGACGGACGGCCCAAAATCTGTAAGGTGGCATCTCAATTCCAAAACAGTCGCTTTCTCACATCTCAACAAGGAATAGGTATCAGCTTCAGTGAGTTCGGAATATAGATACCACGTACTTTTTAATGATTGCCTTCTTCCCATACTTCTGCAGTCTGTGTCTTCAGCTTCGCAAACTAGACTGGAGAAAGAAGAGCGAAGTGCACCGAAAATACGAACGTTCAATCTGCCAAGGAAGACGTCACAGAGTTGCTACATAGTATTCGCTCGTGAAGTTTCGAAGAGTGGCAAGTGATCCCCGATTAAGATCTTTTCCACTTACAAACAGTTCGCTTTGTATGTCGCTGCCATACAATATTCAGTCAGTTTCATTTTTAATGTATCATATCCGATGACAGTCTGAGCGAGCACCATTGGAATGTCCACCAAAGCCGGCCGGAGTGGCCGTGCGGTTCTAGGCGCTACAGTCTGGAACCGCTCGCCCCCCTACGGTCGCAGGTTCGAATCCTGCCTCGGGCATGGATGTGTGTGATGTCCTTAGGTTAGTTAGGTTTAAGTAGTTCTAAGTTCTAGGGGACTGATTACCTCAGATGTTAAGTCCCATAGTGCTCAGAGCCATTTGAACCATTTTTTTGTCCACCAAAAACAGTCAACAAGAGCTTCGCCAGCCTCACGAACTTCACTTATATCACTATCATCACCGCCGCTTATAACAAGTAGGTGTGAAACTGGCACCAGGGAAACCACCCATAATCAGAAACATATTAATGTCAGTCCTCGGTTTCGCCACTATAACCACCATCACCACCATTATAAAATGTCATTTGAACGCAACATCCTTCGCTAATTATCTTATATAATTACGCTCTCAGCAAGCGAATTAGGGTCTGAATCATTTGAAGTAGCTGCAGATGTATTCCCTTCACTATCAATGGGGCAAACAGTCAAATAATTTTGCGCGAGAGATAAACTAATCACTAATGATGATCCTGGAAAGTAGAGGATCAAGTAAATGTTTTCTTTCTTACCATCTCTTCCTACTACAATCATGCTCATAAATTAAGGATAATGCTGATACATGGTCAAACAACGCTCTGGTGGGCGGTTTGCGGGTTTAAATCACCTCGGGTTATGACCATGCGGTGCATTTGACCTCCGGTCGTCGGTGGTCTAGCGGTTCTAGGCGCTCAGTCCGGAGCCGCGCGACTGCTACGGTCGCAGGTTCGAATCCTGCCTCGGGCATGGATGTGTGTGATGTCCTTAGGTTAGTTAGGTTTAAGTAGTTCTAAGTGCTAGGGGACTGATGACCACAGATGTTGAGTCCTATAGTGCTCAGAGCCATTTGAACCATTTGAACCTCCGGTCGTCACACGGTGGCGCTGGCAGCAGTCCACATACGCAGAGGTGTGTTGGTGCATGTCGGAGTACGTTGCAGCGAGTAAGTGTGCAGACGTTTTCAGACGTGCTACTAGTGACTGTGTGTTGAAAATGGCTCAAGGAACACATATTGATAACGTTATGAGGGACAGAATACTAGGGCGACTGGAGGCTGGTCAAACACAGCAGGTTGTAGCACGGGCTCTCTGTGTGCCACAAAGTGTGATTTCAAGATTCTGGCAACTATTCCAACAGACAGGAAACGTGCCCTGACACTACAGTACGGGACGTCCATAGTGTACAACACCACAAGAAGACCGATATCTCACCATCAGCGCCCGCAGACGGCCACGGAGTACTGCAGGTAGCCTTGCTCGGGACCTTACCGCAGCCGCTGGAACAAAAAAAAAAAAAAAATGGTTCAAATGGCTCTGAGCACTATGGGACCCAACATCCATGGTCATCAGTCCCCTGGAACTTAGAACTACTTAAACCTAACTAACCTAAGGACATCACACACATCCATGCCCGAGGCAGGATTCGAACCTGCGACCGTAGCAGTCGCGCGGTTCCGGACTGAGCGCCTAGAACCGCTAGACCACCGCGGCCGGTCCGCTAGAACAGTTGCCTCCAAACACTTAGTCTACATATGACTGAACAGACATCGTTTATTCGCCCGGACACCTGCAAGGTGCATTCCACTGACCCCTGGTCACAGGAGAGCCCGTAAAGCCCGGAATCAAGAACACAGTACATGGTCATTGGAACAGTGGTCCCAGGCTATGTTCACGGACGAGTCCAGGTATAATCTGAACAGTGATTCTCGCCGGGTTTTCATCTGGCGTGAACCAGGAACCAGATACCAACCCCTTAATGTCCTTGAAAGTGACCTGTATGGAGGTGGTGGTTTGATAGTGTGTGGTGGGATTATGATTGGTGCACGTACAACCCTGCATGTCTTGGACAGAGGAACTGTAACAGGTCAGGTGTATCGGGACGTCATTTTCCACCAGTATGTCCACCTTTTCAGATGTGCAGTGGGTCCCACCTTCCTCCTGATGAATGATAACGCACAGCCCCACCGAGCTGCCATCGTGGAGTACCTTGAAACAGAATATCAGGCGATTGGAGTGACCTGCCTGTTATCCAGACCTAAACCCCATCGAGCACGTCTCGGATGCTCTCGGTCGACGTATCGCTGCACGTCTTCAAACCCTACGACACTTCAGGAGCTCCGACAGGCACTGGTGCAAGAATGGGAGGCTATACCTCAGCAGCTGCTCGACAACCTGATCCAGAGTATGCCAACCCGTTGTGGGCCTGTGTACGTGTGCATGGTGATCAGATACCATACTGACGTCGGGGTACAGGCGCAGGGACGGTTTTCTCAACTTATCACCAATACCGTGGACTTACAGATCTGTGCCGTGTGTGGTCCCTGTGTGCCTATGCCATTAGCGCAAGTTTTGTATAGTGCCACGTTGTGAGGCACCACATCCTTCAGTTATCCTTAATTTATGAGCATGAGTGTAGAAGAGGCTACGCAAGAGTCTCCTACACAAGAAGTATCTGATTTATATTTATTTTGATCTGGAGTAAGAGTATGCACTATCTCATCAAAAGTATCGGGACATTCTTATGTAATGCAGAATAGACCACTAGATGTCACGGGAGGAGGACACGCCAGTATAAAAGGGACAGAGAGTAGTTTCTTCTTAGAGAAGCAGTAACAGCAGACTGGGTCGGTCAGCAGAGGTCAGTGACTTGGAAAGTGAACTAGTCATTGAATGTCACCTGAGTAACAAATCTATCAGGGACGTCTCAACCCTGAGCTGCCTAAGTCAACTGTCGGTGAGGTGGTTGTGATGTGGAAACGCGAAGCAACAACCATAGCTTAGCCTCGACGATGCGGACCTCATCTAGTGATGGACAAAGACCGTCGAGCACTGCGGATTGTGGTTATAAAAAATCACTGAAATCAACTGTTAGTAGAAACTTAAAAAATAAGTTATAATCGTTAAAAGCTCCTTATAAGGCACATGTTTCTTTAGTCAGTGTTAAGTGACAGTACGGTGGTGTAAAGAACTACACCACTTAACAATGGGTGACAGGAAATGAGTAGTTTAGAATGATGAATCACGTTATACCACGTGCCAATCTGACGGAAGGTCTTGGATTTGTAGATTGTCTGGAGAACGTTACCTGGCTTCATGTGTAGTACCAGCCACGAAGTATGGAGGAGGTGGTGTGGTAATATTTTTCGTGTTTAGGTAGTGGTCCCGCTATTGCACAAAAGAAAACTCTAAGTGCGGAAGATTATGACTACATTTCACAGCATTGCGTACTGCGTACAGTGGAGGAACAGTTTGGAGAAGGTGGCTGTATCAAAATGACGACGCACCCTGTCATAAAGTAGTATCGTTGAGGAAGTGATTTGTGTGCAGTAGTATTCCTGAAATGGACTGGCCTGCTCGGAGTCCCGATCTGAACTCTATGGAATACGTATGAGATGAGCTACAATTCAGACACCTCATTAAAAATGTCTCTAGCAGAGTTCAGTCCCTGACACCCCATACTGATATCCAATAATAGGTGTCCAGACACTTTTGTTCTGATAGCGTATTAATGTCTGGAAACAAAACATCATCCGTTTATATGAATGATATCATCAATGTCTGCCCATATTGCTAGTGTCTTTCCTCGCTGAACATTATTTCAGGTATCAAGTCAGCAACACATATTCGACTACTTTCTGAATAATGGTTTCTTGCAAGGTAGCCTTTTGAGAGCTACTCTTTTTGTTATGCAAACCTATTCTCAACCCAAAGGTTGCTTTGAACACTGCATTGTTTTGCTAGGCAGGGTCCTATTGGTGTTTGTGTAGATTTGCCTTCTACAGACATTTGAACTGGCTGTCCCAGCTCATTATGTGGAAACTTTCAGCATTACTTCGGCACCAAAGTGCAATATAACTTGGCATTTTTGCATACACACATCATTGCTAGACGTTAAAGAAGCGATAACTGACAGAAAAATTTCCAGGACCAACAGTGAACTGAAGACCCTCGGATCTGTAATTTGACATTACCCACTTGACCATTGATCCACATCTCACTGTGACAACAATAATCAAAACGCCATGCAGTATGAGAAGCCTAGTTCGATATTCGATTTTCTGGCTAACATTTCTGTTTTTCGTCCTGTTTCACAGACACTGCTCTTCAGCTGGAGCTAACTGTTAGATGTATGCTGGATTGGACTAGTGAGAACGATTTTACGTTCTCTAAAAAAATTATAAAAAGTAATCTGTTCACATTTTGCTTTTAATTTACTGAAACTTGGGATGAGAGACGTCTTTCAGAGCGTTAAACCTCAGTGGGATTCCTGCAACTTCTGTCATACTTGGAGGAATTATGGTTGCCGCATGTGCATGATATGAAGTGTCACTGAGGCACCAAGAACCTTAAACTGCTTCAGCAGTGAGAAATGGGGTACTCTGCGATAGAGTTGGTTCACATTTTACAAAATAATTGTCAGTAATCAACTTTATAACGGTTTCATAGTGTGTGGCTTCCTTGCTAATTATTTTGGATGCAATGCACCTGGGAAAAAAGACTGACCATAATTGTCTTCTGAATTAGTCCCATACGTAACCTCTGAGATGGGACCGGTGGCCTATCCTTCAGTCATCTGGAGGCAGCTTCTCATAGTTCCACAAGCACACCATGTTAATTATACGTCTTTCTTCTCTGGTCAGTATTATGAATGCGCAGTGCATACTACAGCGAGTGTTTGGCAACAAACATCGAGTATCATAAACTGCCATATGATAAAAATAGGGTATAACAAGATAAGCACACTGTAAGGATTTTTTAAATGTTTTACCAGCATTATATCTCAGTACCAAAAGCACATAATGATGATTGTAGACGGGTGAAGTGGAGAAGTAATTTCGATTACGGCATACTCAATACAGATCTATAGTGAGCGATGGATTGATAGATGCTATCCTGTAGCATAGGCTCCCCGTTATCTTGAATTTAATTTTTCGATACTCTGGCAATAAGTACCGGGTGATCAAAAAGTCAATATAAATTTGAAAACTGAATAAATCATGGAATAATGTAGAAAGAGAGGTACAAATTACACACATGCTGGAATGACGTGGGGTTTTATTAGAACCAAAAAAAACACAAAAGTTCCAAAAATGTCCGACAGATGGCGCTTCATCTGATCAGAAGAGCAATAATTAGCATAACAAAGTAAGACAAAGCGAAGATGATGTTCTTTACAAGAAATGCTCAATATGTCCACCATCATTACTCAACAATAGCTGTAGTCGAGGAATAATGTTGCGAACAGCACTGTAAAGCATGTCCGGAGTTATGGTGAGGCATTGGCATCGGATGTTGTCTTTCAGCATCCCTAGAGATGTCGGTCGGTCACGATACACTTGCGACTTCAGGTAACCCTAAAGTCAATAATCGCACAGACTGAGGTCTGGGGACCTGGGAGGCCAAGCATGACCAAAGTGGCGGCTGAGCACACGATCATCACCAAACGACGCGCGCAAGAGATCTTTCACGCGTCTAGCAATATGGGGTGGTTCTAATAAAACCCCATGTCATTCCAAGCATGTGTGTCAATTTTTACCTTTCTATCCACATTATTCTGTGGTTTATTAAGTTTTCAAATTTATACTGACTTTTTGATCACCCGCTATGTTTGTTACCATTGATGTACGCCACACATTTTGAGAACGTATGCACATTGCAGGAGTGTGTGTTTCATCATCACAAGTCGTTGTGAACACTGCTGAATGGCGGGACGCCATGAACCAAGAGCCTCCATTCTGGACGGTTGCTTGCTTCTTTTAGAGCCTGCCGAAGAGTAGACTTAACATCTTCTTGAACTGGTCTACCCACCTGTTCACTGTTTCTCTCAAAGACAGAAAAGAGCTGCCCTTCTTCGAACGTTTCTGATGTCCTCTTTCTATGCTGTCTGGTAAGTATACTCCAGAAGAGTTTCTAAGTGAGGTGTAAGCCGTCTCTTTAGTATATCTGTAGCATATTCTAGATGTTCTGCCAGAGAAACGCTGTTTTTGGTTCGCCTTCCCCACAGTATTTTCTATATGACCGTTCCAATTTAAGTTGTTTGTAACTGTAGTCCCTTGGTGTTTAGTTCCATTGACAGAGTTTAGATATGTGCAATTTGTCGTGTAACAGAAATTCAAGGGGTTCCCTTTAGCACTCATGGGGATGACCGCACAATGTTTTTATTTTGAGCGAACTGCCACATTTCGCACCGTATAGATACCTTGTCACAATCATTTTGCAAATTGGTTTTGGTCTTGTGATAAATTTACTAGACGGTAAACGACAGCATCATCTGCAAACAATCTAAGAGAGCTGCTCATTTTGTCCCCTAAATCGACAATACAGATTAGGAACAGCAGAAGGTCCATAACAAACCTTTGTGGAACGCAAAATATCGCTTCTGTTTTCCGTGACCTTCCTGACAGAAAGTCACGAATCACGTATTGATTGTGTCTTGCCGCTAGTGTACTTTATATATGATCAGAAACTCTAAAGTTTTTTTAAGCATTGCAGCAACTAAACCGTCTTAGTCGGCAGGACATCAAAAGGAACTCGCAGGAATTATCAACTTAAGTTTCATTAGAAGATAAGCTATTTCTAACAGCAAAAAACACGCCACTGCCAACTACATTTAATCTATCCGTTCTGAACACCATTAAATCTACATCTACATCTACATCTACATGGATACTCTGCAAATCACATTTAAGTACCTGGCGGAGGGTTCATCGAACCACGTTCACAATTCTCTATTAATCTAGTCTCATAAAGCGCGCGGAAAGAACGAACACCTACATCTTTCCGTACGAGCTCTGCCTTCCCTTATTTTATGTAAGTCTGCAGGCTTTCGTGACCGTCGTCACGGAAGTTAAAATCTTCTGGGTTATTAAGTCGCGTCATGTTTCTTCTAAAATGTTCGACGTTTCGACCCCTCTGCTGGGATCTTCCTCAGGATCTATTGGTGTCCTGAGGATGATCCCAGCAGAAGGGTCGAAACGTCGAACATTTTCGAAGAAATATGACGCTACCTAATAACCCAGGAGATTTTAACTTTGCTTATTTTATCGTGGTGATCGTTTCTCCCTATGTAGGTCGGTAATATTTTCGCATTCGGAGGGGAAATTTGGTGTTTGGAATTTCGTGAGAATATTCCGTCGCAACGAAAAACGCCTTCTTTTCAATGATGTCCAGCCCAATTCCTGTATCATTTCCGTTACACTCTCTTCATATTTCGCGATAATACAAAGCGTGCTGCCCTTCTTTGAACTTCAAAATGGTTCAAATGGCTCTGAGCACTATGGGGCTTAACATCTGAGGTCATCAGTCCCCTAGAACGTAGAACTACTTAAACCTAACTAACCTAAGGGCATCGCACACATCCATGCCTGAGTCAGGATTCGAACCTGCGACCGTACCTCTTTGAACTTTTTCGATGTATCCAGAATGAGATTTTCACTCTGCAGCGGAGTGTGCGCTGATATGAAACTTCCTGGCAGATTAAAACTGTGTGCCCGACCGAGACTCGAACTCGGGACCTTTGCCTTTCGCGGGCAAGTGCTCTACCATCTGAGCTACCGAAGCACGACTCACGCCCGGTACTCACAGCTTTACTTCTGCCAGTACCTCGTCTCCTACCTTCCAAACTTTACAGAAGCCTATCTGGTAAGAATCCCACACTGCGCAGCAGTATTCTAAAAGAGGACGGACCAGCGTAGTGTAGGCAGTCTTCTAAGTGTCCTGCCAACAAAACGCAGTCTTTGGTTAGCCTTCCCCACAACATTTTCTATGTCTTCCTTCCAATTTAAGTTGTTCGCAATTGTAATACCTAGGTATTTAGTTGAATTTACGGCTTTTAGATTAGAATGATTTATCGTGTAACCGAAGTTTAACGAATTCCTTTTAGCACTCATGTGTATGACCTCACACTTTTCGTTATTTAGAGTCAATTGCCAATTTTCGAACCATACACATATATTTTCTAAATCTTTTCGCAATTTGTTTTGATCTTCTGATGACTTTATAAGGTCCTTAGTAAAAATTTCAGCTGAACATATCTCCGACTTTGCCAGCTTTCAGCACCTTTAACGATTTGGACTTCATGGATTTCTTTTAGCGCTTGGAACTCCGGCTCTTTAGCAACACAGCTACGACAACTTACAGCTATAGCGCTGGTGGTCCCAAGGTCTACCCTCGTCCTGTGTTTGAACTGCGCTCTTTGAGACTGAAGCTCGTTATGCTCTTTCCCGTGACTGCTTAATCAAACAAACCGACCAGTCGCCTTCACATAGGCCCCGCTACCTGAAACTCTAACGCCCTGTGGCGCAATTCAAAGAATCTGCAGCCCTCACGGTGGCAGAACCGTCTGAGTCTCTGATTCAGACCCTCTACATCGACTTGAAATCCGTTAAGTCATCAAAGCGTTGACCCTTTTCGTGAATTTTTGCTCTTCGTCGTTTTGTGGTAGCTTCGTACTGCTAACACAAAGTCTCGTCACCCGTGATGACTTTCTTACAGAAAAGAATTGTGCGGGTTTTCATTTCAGTCAAGTCGTCGTTTTTATTCGGAAGCCAGGGTGTGTGGGACAAATTTTACACTCAGTTCTCTTCAAAACATTGTGGAAAATGTCTTCAACACTTGATGTAGGCACCGCCTGCTGACAACTTACTGATCGAGTGCACATGTGTTGTGTAGAGTTATTATTTCAAGCTGCTAGCGTAGTTACTGCGCTGACGTTGCTTGTACGCCAAAAATACGGTCAGTCTCGGAACTTTTTAGACGGAAGGGGGAGCCACTCATGGTCCAGAAATTATTATTCCTGCAGCACCTTAATCTGATGATGAGCCTGCAGTGGCTCGAAAACTAGTTAATGGTACAATATACTCGAAAAGCGTATGGTTGCATATCACACCTACAAGAACTACCAAGGTGAGAAATTATCTTATTATATATTTCTGGGAGGCATGAGGAACGAAGAAAAGAAACAATTAAATATATAGTCACCAAATCGACACCGACAGACACTGTGAGCTACATCTAAGTCATCTTAGCGATGCCCTACCAAGAATATACAGTCGTTTTTTATGATAGTTTGCACTACGAATTGGATTTAAATTCATTGGATTAATGTGTACGTACCTGTAGAACGTGGAGCACCCGCTCCGGGGACTTTTGATTAAGAGTTGATACCCTCATATCTCATTAGGAACGTAATAAGCCATCGCAAATGGAAATCGTTTCCACTTTCAGTGCTTAAGGTACTTGCATCCGTTAATATAAAACTAACTTCAATCAAAACGTAAAGTTATTCTGTGCCGAGAGGAGTGGAACAGTGTCCAAAGGCTACGATGTTGCAAATAATTCGCCACTTTGTTTTTATTGCATTCTGCTAAATTTCCTCATAAATCCAGATTTTTCTTCCTTATGGACATATTTCAGTTAGAAAATTGTAATGTTGTCTGCTGTATCATGGAAGGTTGTATCTTCTATAACGCAGTGCTCGTCCGCACTCAGCCTCAAACTACATAATTGTAATGTCCGCAAAACAGAGCTAATTTTGTATCCAGAACGACAGAACCTTTCATCCCACTTTGCTGTGCCCTGGGGAACTTAATGTGTTTAACGTCTCCTTGCTGGCTTGCACTTAGTGTTGGAATTGTCGTTGGCACAAATGTGTAATAGTGGCGTGAAACAGAATGTAGACTGTCCTCTGGAAGGCTGTTTGTTTACGTGAGAACGCCAACAAGCACAGCGCAGCCCGTCTCTGGCAAAGGTACAGGGGGCGTCCTCCCACCCCACTTCTGTCTTTCAGAAGAAAATATGAGTTTCAGCTTACACGGAAAGATTGACTTCTCTTTTATATGAAGGATTACAAATCAAAAATGTCTGAATTATGGGTTCTTCTGTTTTCTCTTATAGGTCGCATCAGGTCCTTCAAAACCTTCTGTATTCGCTGCGATTTCTAGCTGTAGCGTTGCTTTTCCTTTCGAATAAACAATATCGAGTCAAGTTCGAACACACAAAGAAAGGCGCTCCTGATCAAGACATCGAGACTTATGACGAACAGAGACACTTTTAAAACGAGGAGGAGAGACGACCTGTCCAACAGTCAGAGAGGATCAATCGCTTCCTAGTTATAGACGTGTATTTCTGTGCAAAGTGTGATAAACACGAACTACATGGTGCGATAACTCCCTCGAAAATCAACTTCTCCATTGATTTTAACTGTCAGTATGCATGAGATAGGAGGCAGTTATGTAAATAATTTTCTTTGAGTATTATATTTTCTTTAAAGGCGTCATAGCCACTCAGCCAAGCGCTACTAACACAGAGATGCGTACGCAACTGCAGTATTTCCTTACATTTTCACGTTAGAAACACACCAAATGGCTCAACTGGCTCTGAGCACTATGGGACTTAACTTCTGAGGTCATCAGTCCCCTAGAACTTAGAACTATTTAAACCTAACTAACCTAAGGACATCACAAACATCCATGCCCGAGGCAGTATTCGAACCTGCGACCGTAGCGGTCGCGCGGTTCCAGATTGTAGCGCCTAGAACCGCTCGGCCACTTCGGCCGGCGAAAACCACCACTTAGAGTGATGATCATCTAGAGGAGTTCACGAACAAATGGAAGAATTTTGTACGTGGAACCGTATGGGTAGCTTATACGCAACTGTCTGAAGTATGTGACTACATTAGTGTCATCCTGTACATACTGCATTCCTTTATAGCGCTTTCAAATCTTAACGCTCTAGGAATCGGGTTATATAACATTTATATCTAAATAACCTGACCCACATAAGGAATTTCGTACATTACGCACATAAGAATATCTAACTCTCTGCAGCTCACAAGCTATATGTTTGCCTTTAAATGCTCAGAAAGCATCATTAACATCGTTTCCGCCGTTCCCGGTTGTAAATAATGTGTGTGTATCTTGTCCATCTGATGAAAATTCAAGCACTTAAGGATTCATCAATATACACCACATACTACAATTACGATATAACGAAATCAAAGTCCGCCTCCGTAGCTGAGTGGTCAGCGCGTTCCATTCCAACACGGGTCAGAAATTTTTCCGCTCGGAGCCTAAGTGTTGTGTAGTCATCTTCTTGACACGCACGTCGCTCAGTGTGGCGTCGATAGAAAAGACCTGCAACTCGTCGGCCGCACTTCCCCAGGTGGGGACTCCCTGCCAGCAATGCCAGACGATCATTCTCTTTTATTTTTTTAAAAATCAAATATCATAAATGTAGTCATACAGCGTAGACATAACAGAAGCGGCCGAGACAGCTTAAAATTATGAATGAAAAAATTCACGACGCTGGTGTAGTTTAATACAATATTTGTTATTTTACAAACCGATTTTAGGTCGTTACACCATCGTGAGGCAAAAAGATAAGTGTGTGTGGCTATGAAACTTTTACAGGAGCGAAGAATTTAAACTTGATGCATCTACAGATCATCCCAGTTGGTTTTCAAAGATGACATTTGTTAATGTTTGATTTAGGTATAATACGATAAGAATTATTTCATACCACCAAGAAAGGGAGAAAGATTTACTACACTGATATAATAGAAATTAATGAACAAATGTCTGTTTGCTCAAGTTTAGTACTGAATCATCACACTTCCCTTATTCGCCACTTCCAACTGCAGAAAAAGCTAATAATTTCATAGATTACTTTGGAGATTATCTCTCCTACTCAAATACCACAATTTTACTTTATTTCGGTTACTGTAGTTCACATTTGCCCCGTTAGAAAATTATATTTTGTATAATTACAGTTGTTTCAATTACCCGTTTACTCTCTGCTGTAATATATTATGTGTTTGCAATATTGGACTGGTTAAGGACAAAATTGTCTTATTCAGCTACACCCTTGGAACATGTCACCAAATTTTACTATATATCGTTCAGCTTATTCTTCTTCTCAGAACAATTGTAATTTGTTTTGTAGTTCATTATTTAATGTTTCATGCACTTCATCTAAGTTCAATAGTTTTACATTGCATTTTACTGAAATAATTCCTCTCGTTTTAGTAATAAATCTAACATTAATAACTGTCATCTTTGAAAACCAACTGAGAAACTCTTTAGATGCGCACAGTTTAAAATCTTTGATCCCACAAAAATTTTACAGCCACTCATGTTTGTCTTCGTACTTGACGATGGAGTAACAGCTGAAAACCGGTTTGTAAAATAATAATCCTGTAGAATAGTGCGCTAATGTAGTGAATTTCTTCATTAATAATGCGTAAAATACTCTATGAAGAACCAACAGAACAGTCAGCTAATGCAGATTTCTTAACCATAAAAAGCTAAACTTGTCACAGATTATATCTGAGTCGGTGATTCCATGATTAACTGCAGGAGTCTGCAATGACGGCTACCTCAGAAAATTTAGAGATGACAAATAAATGGATATACACCCATTAATTGCTAATTTATGCCTTAGTTGTAAAAGCAAATCGTACACAAGAAAGGAGATTTACAACGCATTGTTACTGAATGGAACAGAGACGTTTTGCTATACGTAAAGAAATTTCTAGGGTTGTTTAGATACGCAAACTACATTTTGTCACTATTTAATTATTTCTGGTAAATCGCAGCTAGTTATTGTGGACTTAAGGTACTAGTACCAGGGTACTAGCTTGTCGAACAGCAGCCGGGGACGCTTCCGCGTTACCTCTAACGCATGTACGAGGGGGTGGACAAAAATATGGAAACACTAACAACACAAAACATTACCACGCCTAACGCGTAGTAATAAGCCGAAAAAAAAATAGTATTCATAACAGCTTCCAGTCGTCTCGGGATGGATAAATACAGGTCCTGCGTGGTTTTCAATGGTTCAAATGGCTCTGAGCACTATGGGACTTAACATCTGAGGTCATCAGTCCCCTAGAACTTAGAACTACTTAAGCCTAACTAACCTAAGGACATCACACACATCCATGCCGCTGGCAGGATTCGAACCTGCGACCGTAGCAGTCA
Organism: Schistocerca nitens; assembly: GCF_023898315.1. NCBI lineage: Eukaryota > Metazoa > Arthropoda > Insecta > Orthoptera > Acrididae > Schistocerca > Schistocerca nitens. The sequence goes on from NC_064616.1 coordinate 716,744,386, forward strand.
CGCGGTTCAGCACTGAAGCGCCTGGAACCGCTCGACCACTGAGGCTGGCCGGTTTTCAATGGAATCATGCCATTCCTCCTGCAAAATAATGGCAACTTCATGTAACGATGATGGAGGTGGATATCGATTATGCGCTCTTCTCTCCATAGTAGACCACAAAGGCTCAATAATACCAAGATGCACAATTTTGGTAAACATTTTTGGAATACAGTGATCAATTAATTGTTATATTTTGATTAAAATAACGTGATCAAGACTGAATTTTAATCAAAATATAATACCAAGATGATTTGGTGGCCAGGAGAGTTGAGTCAATTCATCCATGTGCTCACCAAAAGAGTCCTGAACAATAAGAGCTATGTGAACAGGGACCCTACGTCTTGGAGCACAGGATCACCACTGGGACCATGGGATCGACTTGATCAGCCAAAATAGCCGTATAATCCTTGGTAGTAATGTGACCTTGCAGAGAACCCATGGGGCCCATCGAATTCCACTATATGACTGCCCAAATCATCACCGAACCCCCGCCGTTGTTCAATCCTCGGACGCAAACTCGGCCTGAAGTTGGAAACATTGTGCGACAAGACTCATCCGGTCAAATGACTTTCTTCCGTTGCTACATAGTCCAGATTTTATGGCTCCATTTTCCTGTTACGGGCATTTACATCACTGATGAGCTGTTTTAGAATTCCAGCTTGCACTGCAATTCCTGCTTATGGAGCTCCGTTCGTATTGTTTTGGTGCTGACAGGTTTCGTGAGTGCGACATTCAGTTCCGGAGTGACTCTTACAGTTCTCGTTCTCTTATTTTTCGTCACAATCATCTTCAATAACCGTCTCTCACGATCACTCAACACGCAGTTTCGTCCCCGTTGTGACTAAGCGGGTAATGATTTTTCCGGTTTCACTATATGCGGTATAATATCCGATATGATGCCTCTTGAAACACCAAACATTTCGGGTGCCTTGGCTACAGAAGCATCCACCTTTAGAGCGCCAACAATATGACCACATTCTAATTCATTTAGCACTGACATAATGACATAATGCACTCACAAATACACAGAACACTATTCTGATACGATTGACACTTTCAAAGTATTGGGGACATTACATAGATGCCCATAGTGGTCAAATAAAATAGCGCAACCTGCAACTTGGAAAGCATCTGCATTTATGTTCAATTATGCATTTCTCGTGTTTTTTCCATGTCTTTGTCCAACACCTGTTTGAGCTCTCAGTGTGCGCCTGTTGCGTCGTGGACAGAAAACTTTAGACGCAACCGATGTGAGTCCAGGCAGACACATGACTATCTGCATTTGCCTGATTGGCAATACAGCTATCCATTAGTTATACATACAGTCTGCTTTGAGTACTATCTATACAGGGTGGCCCATTGATAGTGACCAGGCCAAAAATAAGCGTCAAACGAAAACACTGCAAAGAACGAAACTAGTCTAGCTTGAAGGGGGAAAAAAGATGGCGCTATGGTTGGCCCGCTAGATGGCACTGCCATAGGTCAAACGGATATCAACTGCGTTTCTTTAAATAGGAACCTCCATTTTTTATTATATATTCGTGTAGTACGTAAAGAAATATGAATGTTTTAGTTGGACCACTTTTTTCGCTTTGTGATAGACGGCGCTGTAATAGTCACAAACGTACACTCCTGGAAATGGAAAAAAGAACACATTGACACCGGTGTGTCAGACCCACCATACTTGCTCCAGACACTGCGAGAGGGCTGTACAAGCAATGATCACACGCACGGCACAGCGGACACACCAGGAACCGCGGTGTTGGCCGTCGAATGGCGCTAGCTGCGCAGCATTTGTGCACCGCCGCCGTCAGTGTCAGCCAGTTTGCCGTGGCATACGGAGCTCCATCGCAGTCTTTAACACTGGTAGCATGCCGCGACAGCGTGGACGTGAACCGTATGTGCAGTTGACGGACTTTGAGCGAGGGCGTATAGTGGGCATGCGGGAGGCCGGGTGGACGTACCGCCGAATTGCTCAACACGTGGGGCGTGAGGTCTCCACAGTACATCGATGTTGTCGCCAGTGGTCGGCGGAAGGTGCACGTGCCCGTCGACCTGGGACCGGACCGCAGCGACGCACGGATGCACGCCAAGACCGTAGGATCCTACGCAGTGCCGTAGGGGACCGCACCGCCACTTCCCAGCAAATTAGGGACACTGTTGCTCCTGGGGTATCGGCGAGGACCATTCGCAACCGTCTCCATGAAGCTGGGCTACGGTCCCGCACGCCGTTAGGCCGTCTTCCGCTCACGCCCCAACATCGTGCAGCCCGCCTCCAGTGGTGTCGCGACAGGCGTGAATGGAGGGACGAATGGAGACGTGTCGTCTTCAGCGATGAGAGTCGCTTCTGCCTTGGTGCCAATGATGGTCGTATGCGTGTTTGGCGCCGTGCAGGTGAGCGCCACAATCAGGACTGCATACGACCGAGGCACACAGGGCCAACACCCGGCATCATGGTGTGGGGAGCGATCTCCTACACTGGCCGTACACCACTGGTGATCGTCGAGGGGACACTGAATAGTGCACGGTACATCCAAACCGTCATCAAACCCATCGTTCTACCATTCCTAGACCGGCAAGGGAACTTGCTGTTCCAACAGGACAATGCACGTCCGCATGTATCCCGTGCCACCCAACGTGCTCTAGAAGGTGTAAGTCAACTACCCTGGCCAGCAAGATCTCCGGATCTGTCCCCCATTGAGCATGTTTGGGACTGGATGAAGCGTCGTCTCACGCGGTCTGCACGTCCAGCACGAACGCTGGTCCAACTGAGGCGCCAGGTGGAAATGGCATGGCAAACCGTTCCACAGGACTACATCCAGCATCTCTACGATCGTCTCCATGGGAGAATAGCAGCCTGCATTGCTGCGAAAGGTGGATATACACTGTACTAGTGCCGACATTGTGCATGCTCTGTTGCCTGTGTGTATGTGCCTGTGGTTCTGTCAGTGTGATCATGTGATGTATCTGACCCCAGGAATGTCTCAATAAAGTTTCCCCTTCCTGGGACAATGAATTCACGGTGTTCTTATTTCAATTTCCAGGAGTGTATAAGTACGTGATATCACGTAACATTCCGCCGGTGCTGACGGTATTTGCTTCGTGATACATTACCCGTGTTGAAATGTACCGTTTACCAATTGCGGAAAATGTCGATATCGTGTTGATGTGTGGCTATTGTGATCAAAATGCCAAACGGGCGTGTTCTATATATGCTGCTCGGTATCCTGGACGACATCGTCCAAGTGTCCGGACGGTTCGCCGGATAGTAACGTTATTTAAGAAAACAGGAAGTGTTCAGCCGTATGTTTAACGTCAACCACGACCTGCAACAAATGATGATGCCCAAGTAGGTGTTTTAGCTGCTGTCGCGGCTAATCCGCACATCAGTAGCATACAAATTGTGGGAGAATCGGGAATCTCAAAAACGTCGTTGTTGAGAATCCTACATCAACAACGATTGCACCCATGCCATATTTCTATGCTCCAGGAATTGCATGGCGACGACTCTGAACGTCGTGTGCACTTCTGCCACTGGGCACAAGAGAAATTACGGGACGATGACAGATTTTTTGCACGCGTTCTATTTAGCGACGAAGCGTCATTCACCAACAGCGGTAACGTAAACCGGTGTGATATGCACTATTGGGAAACGGAAAATCTACGATGGCTGTGACAAGTGAAGCATCAGCGACCTTGGCGGATTAATGTATGGTGCGGCATGATGGGTAGAAGGATAATTGCCCCCCCCCCCCATTTTATCGATGGCAGTTTAAATGGTGCAATGTCTGCTGATTTCCTACGTAATGTTCAACCGATGTTACTACTAGATTGACAGAATGGCGATGTAGTTCCGACTGATGGATGTGCGGCACATAGCTCGCGTGCGGTTGAAGCGGTATTGAATAGCGTATTTGATGACAGGTGGATTGGTCGTCGAAGCACCATACCATGGCTCGCACGTTCACCGAATCTGACGTCCCCGGATTTCTTTCTGTGGGGAAAGTTGAAGGATATTTGCTATCGCGATCCACCGACAACGCCTGACAACATGCGTCAGCGGATTGTCAATACATGTGCGAACATTACGGAAGGCGAACTACTCGCTGTTGAGAGGAATGTCGTTACACGTATTGCGAAATGCACTGAGGTTGACGGATATATATCATTTTGAGCATTTATTGCATCAATGTGGAATTTACAGGTAATCAGGTTGTAACAGTATGCGTTCTCAGAAATGATAAGTTCACGAAGGTAAATGTATCACATTGGAACAACCGATATAAAATGTTCAAACGTACCTACGTTCTGTATTTTAATTTAAAAAACCTTCCTGTTACCAACTGTTCGTCTAAAATTGTGAGCCATATGTTTGTGACTGTTACAGCGCCATCTATCACATAGCGAAAAAAGTGGTCCAACTAAAACATTCATATTTCTTTACGTACTACACGAATATGTGATAAAAAATGGGGGTTCCTATTAAAAAAAGTAAACGCTGTTGATATCCGTTTGACATATGGCAGCGCCATCTAGCGGGCCAGCCATAGCGCCAACTGGTTTCCCCCTTCAAGCTAGACAAGTTTCGTTCTTTGTAGTTCTTTTGTTTGAGGCTTATTTCGTGAGATATTTGGCCCGGTCACGATCAATGGACCACCCTGTATACGTTTACGTACAAGAAATCCACCTTCTGCAGAGTGCTAGCAATAGCATACGCAAGAGTTGTCAGGCTCCCGCAGACCAAGGTGAAATTCTAGGAAGGTAACCACACTGAATTCGTTACACTAGAAACTCACACGCACTAACTGGCGCCTTGTTGTATTTACGTGCAGTTGCAAGTGTCTGTACAATTCGTTTTCCGCAACTGGAGACCTTGGGAAGAAATGTTGCTTCTGAAGTACGGAATGTTACATGATCCTTCGGCACATCGTCATCGAAAACTCTTCGTATTTACCTCAATTACTGAATTAACTATTACTTGATATCTCTGGCTGTTTCTTGTCAGCCTATCCCTTCCTCAAGTCTTTTTGTGCTATAAAACACTTTTGTCCCACATTCGATTCGGTACCTCTTCGTTAGACATCCGAAGCATACCTTTATAAGATCATTTTTCCGAAGTTTCTATTCTCTTGTTGTCTATATTACCTATCGTACACGTTTCACTTCTAGGTAACGGAACTCATGAGTACTTACACTTTCAGAAAATATTTCATAACATTGGAATATACTGTATGTTCGAAGTTAACAACTTTTTCTTCTTCAAAAATTTTTTTCTTTTTGTTGCCAGAATACATTGCATGTTAACTTTACTTCTTCTGTCGTTGCTCATTCTGCCTCTCAGTAACAAAATCAGTCCACCCCTTTCAGCGTCTCATTTCTTAATCTCATTCCCTCTGCAGCAACTGACTTAGTTCAGCTACTGTTCGTTACTCTTGATTTGCTTTTCTTGAAATCTATCTGCAAAAATTTTGTCAGTATACTATCTTTCCGTTCAGCTGATATTTCAAGACCTTTGGCATCGCTGACGGAATTACGGTATCATCCGCAAACGTCAAAGCTTTACTCGATATACTGCCGCGTCATCTTGTAATACTTAAAATGCTAGAGTACAAATATATCTCAACATTTTAAGTATTTTACAACACAATACGGCAGCACATCCTGAACAATTTTAATGAGATTGATTTCGGCCGCGGAAGACTAGGTATTTACATTGAAAGTTTATATCTGATTCCACTGAACTTTAGATCTCTATTCCGATTTTCTATGGACAGGCTACAACCATGTCTCAGGACTTTCACTATTACTGCCTCTCTTCGACTCCTGTAACTGCAGTTGGTTTCTACACCACTTGGATATAATCTATTTTTCCAGTTTAATAAACTTTACCAACAGCCGTACACTGTAAGATATTTTATTTTATTCTGAAAGCAACCAGTTTCGGCAATTCATTTTGCCGTCTTCAGGCCCCATACGCTTTTTCCAAATCAATGAACTTATCGTATAGTGCCATAATACTGGATATCGTGAATTCCAATCGTTGTGCGGCTGATTAATACAAAAGCGTGACAATTTTATGGCGCAATTCCGAAGACGGCAAGAGCTGACAAGTGCGAGAATTATCGCACAATCAGCTTAATAGCTCATGTATCTAAGCTGCTTACAAGAATAGTATACAGAAGAATGGAAAAGAAAATTGAGAATGCGCTAGGTGACGATCAGTTTGGCTTTAGGAAAAGTAAAGGGACGAGAGAGGCATTTCTGACGTTACGGCTAATAATGGAAGCAAGGCTAAAGAAAAATCGAGACACTTTCATAGGATTTGTCGACCTGGAAAAAGCGTTCGACAATATAAAATGGTGCAAGCTGTTCGAGATTCTGAAAAAAGTAGGGGTAAGCTATAGGGATAGACGGGTCATATACAATATGTACAACAACCAAGAGGGAATAATAAGAGTGGACGATCAAGAACGAAGTGCTCGTATTAAGAAGGGTGTAAGACAAGGCTGTAGCCTTTCGCCCCTACTCTTCAATCTGTACATCGAGGAAGCAATAATGGAAATAAAAGAAAGGTTCAGGAGTGGAATTAAAATGCAAGGTGAAAGGATATCAATGATACGATTCGCTGATGACATTGCTATCCTGAGTGAAAGTGAAGAAGAATTAAATGATCTGCTGAACGGAATAAACAGTCTAATGAGTACACAGTATGGTTTCAGAGTAAATCGGAGAAAGACGAAGGTAATGAGAAGTAGTAGAAATGAGAACAGCGAGAAACTTAACATCAGGATTGATGGTCACGAAGTCAATGAAGTTAAGGAATTTTGCTACCTAGGCAGTAAAATAACCAATGACGGACGGAGCAAGGAGGACATCAAAAGCAGACTCGCTATGGCGAAAAAGGCATTTCTGGCCAAGAGAAGTCTACTAATATCAAATACCGGCCTTAATTTGAGGAAGAAATTTCTGTGGATGTACGTCTGGAGTACAGCATTGTATGGTAGTGAAACATGGACTGTGGGAAAACCGGAACAGAAGAGAATCGAAGCATTTGAGATGTGGTGCTATAGACGAATGTTGAAAATTAGGTGGACTGATAAGGTAAGGAATGAGGAGGTTCTACGCAGAATCGGAGAGGAAAGGAATATGTGGAAAACACTGATAAGGAGAAGTGACAGGATGATAGGACATCTGCTAAGACACGAGGGAAAGACTTCCATGGTACTAGAGGGAGCTGTAGAGGGCAAAAACTGTAGAGGAAGACAGAGACTGGAATACGTCAAGCAAATAATTGAGGACGTAGATTGCAAGTGCTACTCTGAGATGAAGAGGTTAGCACAGGAAAGGAATTCGTGGCGGGCCGCATCAAACCAGTCAGTAGACTGATAACCAAAAAAAGAAACGATAAGTTCGTTGATTTGAAAAAAGTGTATGGGACCTGTAGATGGCAAAATGAATTGCCGAACTGGTTGCTTTCTGAATAAAATAAAATATCTTAAAGTGTAAGGCCGTTGGTAAAGTTTATTGAATTGAAAAGTACGTACCAGCCGATGTCCTCTGGCCATAACGGACCAACAGAGATTGGAGATAATATTTCGCTCCAAGTAGTTTATCACCAATAGCCTGAGAATTTGAAAGAGGGCATTGGAGACAAAAGAGGGAAAATAATGTTTATAGACATACAGCCGGCCGCGGTGGTCTCGCGGTTCTAGGCGCGCAGTCCGGAACCGTGCGACTGCTACGGTCGCAGGTTCGAATCCTGCCTCGGGCATGGATGTGTGTGATGTCCTTAGGTTAGTTAGGTTTAAGTAGTTCTAAGTTCTAGGGGACTGATAACCACAGCAGTTGAGTCCCATAGTGCTCAGAGCCATTTTTGAGCCATACAAATGTTAAAATGTTGGTCAATCTTCTAAGATCAGTCGAAGAGTAGATATTGAGTGATTGCTCCTACGCTGCGCCGGAACTCAAAATCATCTTAACTAGGTTGGTTTCTATCAGTTGTTTCATTTTTCTGTAGTTAATTCATGTTAATATTTAGCAACCACCGCTTACTGATCTCATGGTTCAGAAATACTCACAACTGTAAGCACCCAGCTTCTTTGGTATTGAAATAACAAGCTCTTCTTGAACTATGTGGATGTATTGTCCGTTTCGTATATTGCGCGTACAGTTTGGAACATTTTTGTCATGGTTGACCCTTCTAAAGATCTTACGAAGTCTGATAAATATCATCTACTCCATGTCCCGTGCTTCGACTTATGTCTTTCTGTCCTTAGCACTAGCCTACCAGTTGAGCATCTAACGTCATAGAACTGCTTCTATTCTCTCCAATGGTTTCTTTAATTTTCTGATCAGTGGCATCGATCTTTCGCTTCGTCACCCATGTTTCTACAGCTTTGAACTTCTCCTCTAGACATTCCATCTTTGCAACATTGGACTTTTTGTCAATCTTATTTCTGAAACGTCCGTATTATTTTCTGTTTGCCTCATTTGCTGCAGTTTTTTTTTTATTTTATGTTTTTATCGATTAAACTTTCTAACTCGTGTATTGTTCAGCCGGTCGCTCATTACTGGCGGAGACCAAGGAAATTCTGAGACGTTATACGAGCTACGATAACACCTGCCGGTTTGACAACTTATCCACCGGTTTCAAAAAGAAGAGGGCGTTGGAGCTGAAAGATGAGGAGAAGAGGGGCAAACGAGCAAACAAGCACGAACATAGTGCTGCTGTCATCAAAACTGAGGCGGTAATCATTATCGTGTCAATCAGCCATCAACTCAGACGAGATGTGAATAATGCAACGATTTCGACGAAGCGTTGGACAGATATTTTCCAATTATATGAGTCAAAGAAAATTTAATAAAAGTGACCATCTAAGAACGACATTGCTTCAAGGGAAGCAGTCATGGCGGCCTTGCATAGTCTACATGCCGAAACATTGCGTGCGCCACAGCTCCACGCGACGAACTCACCTTCTCCTCCTTTACGGCTACCCAGTAGAGAGTTACAGCCAACCATCTGCGGTATCAGGTTGCCTGTCCATTGTCCTTCCCAAAATGGAAGTCTCCGGCATGGCTGCGCTCCAAAACCTTGCCGCTCGAACCGATTCGCTGCAATCGTAACGCGCCGCATCTCGTTGCCGTACAGCGGAATGACTCTCGTTGTGGAAACTCAGTCCAAGCATCGGAAAAAGAGACAGTTTCAATTGAAGAAAAAGTATTCACCGTAATCGCAGAAGTTTTCCAAGTAATTCAAGCTCCGCTAACGGGAACAGTAGGTACTTCAGCTATATCTCAAACATTTTCACGAGTTGCCACGTAAGAAAAATAGAATTGCCCATTTTGTCTTCAGTGTAGCACTGTATAGTGGTACGGGAGGTTAGCTCCTATCAGCAGTGAATAAATGAAGTAAATTAACAGGAAATCACTATAGTAGCGACTAGCGAAACATGAATTCTGCCTTGGCCCCCTTTCTGTAATTCAAGCGGAGCAGGCTATGTACCAGCACCGGGTTTCATCCTGTTCCATCTCTTCATTCATAACCATACAAACCCAAAAGTACACTACCAAGTACACGCACTAATCACAGTCATCCACATAACGCAGATGAACACTTGACCCTTCAAAACAGGTTGGACTCCGCTAGGACCTTCACAAGAACGGCGATGTAGAATTCCTGCATTTACGTCCCTGCACTTATTTCCTGAGGAAGAGACATCTTTGATACTTGTGGGGGAAAACACAAATGATTTAATGCAGATCAGATTTGATATCTCAAACGATGGTTTCCTGAAATTATTCCCAGCACCGCTACAAATGCTCTTCAACCATCGGCTTTAACGTTTCAGGATTTATGGAGAACAGATAAGTGAGAAGTACTATGACACTCTAAGCGATCTGACCTCTAGACAAGTAAAAGAGCTCGAAAAATTACTGCACGTAAGGAAATGATTTTAATTTAACAGCCCTTGGCAAATCCGAAATGCCTCTTCGCGTAAATACGAAGTTCTACTCGACAAAGAACTTGAATAATGCAATATGACGTTATCATTCAGCGGAAGCTAGTTGTAATCTGGCAGCAGCAATCAAAAAGTATGCTTGTAAATGTACATCATGACGGAAAATCAAATCAAAGACAAGGAAAGCACCGGCGAGTTCGTCGAGTTCCGAGTGCTCAAGAGCTATCAGACAACGTAGGTCCACTTAAAGCAGTTGAAATAAGAAACGAAGTTTTCAGCAATGCTTTAAATACAAGAAAGAGAAAGCACCTTAAGAAGCTAAAAAATGAGGTTTGTATGGAATATTATAAAACATGAATAGTCTACAGTGACATTTGGTGAAGTTTCAGAACGTAAAGTAACGTTTGTAGAGAAATACGCCTACATATGGCTGGATGATTTTGCTGGTAAGATTGCTCACTTCACATGTTAGGTTCTTGCATTGTTTTCTTTCAGGGAAACGCAAGTAAGTCATGGAGTGTGGACGTTGTCTTTGTTGGCCGCACGCTGCGTGCCGCTTGCCGCACACATCTCCAAGGGAGAAGATTCATTTACACAGGACACCAGCAAGCCACCGCGAGCCACGCTCTCCCCAGGGCTCGTCGTCTTCCTCTGGGAGGCGCTACAGAAGCCACCAGAGGACGCCGTCTTCGCTTCGGCTCACAGTATGCAAATTAAACCTTCCGTGTGTCTTTTTCAGACGCCGCACACCCAGCTCCCGCCCCAATCTCGGAAAACTCGCAGTGACAATAGAAGGACATAGCACGATCCTACCAATACTTTAACAGCCAGTAATTGATCGTATCAGGCGTATTTTTTAAGTAAGTACCTGTTTGTACTAAAAATAAAACAAGTGAAGTTTTATTAGCAATTAACGTACTCTTCTACATAACTCCTACAAGTATTAAGGCACTTATCGTATCGTATTAGGTTGGTGCATAGATTCGTAGCTTTTTTGATTTGAATGTTGGCATTCTGGTTCTGTGGGTTTATCTATTGATGGCCTTTTTTATTTGTAGATCACTGTTGCTATTTGAGTTCAAATTTTGTCATTTTGTCACTTGGAGATGGCGACTGGAGCTGTGGAGTGCCAAGTGGAGAAATCGGAACATTTCCGACATCTTCTGTTTGAGCTGAATTGGGGGTGGGGGGTGGATGACAGCAGCAGTGACAGCCAGAAATATTTGCGCCGTGTATGGGGATAATATCACTGGGCAGAGCACGGCATGAAAATGGTTTTCTCGTTTTAAGGTTGGTTGGTTTGTTATTTGGGGGAAGAGACCAAACTGCGAGGTCATCGGTCTCATCGGATTACGGAAGGACGGGGAAGGAAGTCGGCCGTGCCCTTTCAAAGGAATCATCCCGGCATTTGCCTAGAGCGATTTAGGGAAATCACGTAAAACCTAAATCAGGGTGGCCGGACGCGGGATTGAACCGTCGTCCTCCCGAATGCGAGTCCAGTGTCTCGTTTTAAGGAGGATCGTTTTGACATTAGTGACTCTTCACGTTCAGGAAGACCTTTGGGGTTTGTTGAAGATCATTTAAACGCATTAACCCACAATGTTCCACGTCATTGTACCCGACGACTGATAAATGTGTTGAAAGATGGTCATTACACGTGCGACATTTCCATGCAATGTGGAAGTTCAAAAAATCGGGTGTACGGGTACTGGAAGCTCAAGTCAAAACCAAAGAAGTCAGCGGGTGGCTATATGTGCAACTCTTCTTGCTCGTCAGCAATTGGCTAGTGGACAGCACTGACCGTTGCTATCCTATATAGTTACTGGTGACGATAAATTATGTCTTCATGCTAACATACGGAAAAGAAAGGAATTGTTGAGTCCAAACAAAGCAACAATTCCCCGTACAAAGACCTGCACTCATCTAAAAGAGATAATGCTATGCATATCGTGGAACAGCGACGGTGTGGTGTACTACGAATTGCCTCCCCGAGGTGTAACCATCACTGCTGACATTTACTGTCAGCAACTGAGACGTCTTGCAGAAGCAGTTCAAGAACAACGATCAGAAAGATTACGTGAAGTGATGCTACTCCACAATAACTTCAGCCTGCATTCTTCTACACTGACAAAAAACTCTGTGCAAAGAGTTGGGTTGAGAAGTCGTTCCGCACGCACCTTCTTCACCTGATCTTGCGTCGTCAGATTTTAACCTTTTCCTCTGTCTACCCAACAACCTTCAAGGAAACTCCTTTTTGAAGGAAAAAGCACTCCGAACATGGCTTGACGTGTTCTTCGCCTCAAAACCACGTGATTTCTACAGTCGCAGAATAGAAAACTTACCCCCGCGTTGGTATACTGTTGTAAATAATGAAGGAGAGTGCATGATTGATGGCTAGAGTCTCTGTTATTCATATCTTAGGGTAAAACGCTACGAACTTATGCACCAAACCAATACAACCAGCTTTTGAGTAACATTCTCGTAGAAATCTGGCACCTGAGCATAACTTTCGATAATATAAACGTTCTGTAGCAATCGCATAAAGGACACTTCCTAGCAGTTATGAGCGATGTAATGGTCCGGAAATTGGTGAGAGCTTCAAAAGATGGCCGTACCGATGTGAATCTTGAGAAACTAAGTGGGCGACCTTCAATAATTATTGGCGATTTAGTGTAGAAAGTTGATGAAAAATCGAGAGCGAACAGATGCTTTACGATATCGACGTTACACGATGAACTTCCTACAATGTGAAAAAGTGTGCTTATGCAATTGGTACAGAACGTTTAAATTATCGAAAGTACGCTCAGGCGGCAAATTTATACGAGGATAGTAGCAAATCTGTTTGTGCGATAAGATAATTGCCTTAATGTTATAGAATTGTGTAGGATTGAAGTACAGGCTTTCCATTATAAAAAATTGCCAAGAAAAGTCTACTTGCTTTATTTTTATTTCCTCTTGAATCGGAGAGAGTGTGGAACAGAAAAAAAAGTTCAAATGTGTGTGAAATCTTATGGGACTTAACTGCTAAGGTCATCAGTCCCTAAGCTTACACACTACTTAACCTAAATTATCCTAAGGACAAACACACACACCCATGCCCGAGGAGGACTCGAACCTCCGCCGGGACCAGCCGCACAGTCCATGTCTTCAGCGCCTAAGACCGCTCGGCTAATCCCGCGCGGCAAGAGTGTGGAACAGAGAATCAAGTGATCAAAAGATATTGATTTAATTCCTTATACTTTATTTACAATGTAATCAATTCATAATGTTTTACTGTCCTAAGCCACCTTGTGCAACAACGGACCCAACAAATCAACCTCTCTATAGTTCGTTCATACGTTTCGATTCACACAAAGCAATTAAACGTCTCTAAACACATCGCCTGAGAACCGTAGTATTCACTATGCAATATTTGGGAGATTACCTTCAATTTGAATGCATGCAACAGCATGCGTACCTACTATGTTCCAAAATGCATAAAAACCGGATTTTCGGGAGCTCATAACTCTGGTTTGTTGGTGATAAAAAGATCGCGTCAAGTTTTTTGAATAGCCTTTGGGCTAAGGACTATTTGTATACCAACAGAAGGATCGGCTTAGTGTCACTTTCCTACAGTACAGGGTCATAGTATGAGTATTACATACTTCCACCGACTTCGGCAAATGGAGCAAATCGTTTGGTCCTTTTTGCATTTGGTGTAGTCTTCGGTGGGTTTTGATGAGACTTATGGAGGCACCATTAGTTCATGGACAGTTCCTCGGAAAACCCCACAAAAGTTTTTTCTTCTACTATGTTATCATCGTCACCAGTGGACCAAAACTCAGCCTAGGATTCCAAGACGGCTATGCATAGTAAATGTCTCAGATTTTTTAGATATATTCCTAAGTCCCCGATTCGAACAGCCTCGAAAAGTTTCTTGGTATTTTTATCCGTTTCCAAGATACAAAGGTTCAAAGTTATCCTACTTCTACACTTAAACTCCACCATGAAGCGACATCTACATAATAAATAAATTGCTAAAATTTTAACGGAATGTTATCTATGCGTTCATCTAGAAGAGCCATCTTCCCGTTTGCAAAAATGTTTATCCGTTATCAAGAAATACCCCATAAACTTGCTTCTTGGGTACCAAACCCAAGCTACGGATTCCGAGACATGATATACTGCTACGAACCCGATCTCGAACAGCCGTGAAAATTTTCTTTCTATCCTCATCCATTTCCAAGGTACAGAGGTTCAAAGTTACCTTATGAGTTACATTCCCTGCTGCAGTAGAGAAGCGAAGGGAACCAGCTGCCACTGGAACATAAAAAATGCAGATATGTCCCTCTGAATGTAGAGTTGCCTTATTCTACCTTCCGCAGAATACTTAAAAAAAATTTCAAAACTTTTTGCATGCGAACATATTCGTGTTTTTTTATGTTGAGAGAAAATGAGACAATGGCAGTGGCAAAGAGATGGAAAAGTAATAAATACTGGAAGAGAGCAGATAGTGGTTGTGGAGTAGAAAGAGCGAAGGAGACAATGGCAGTGTGAGAGAAAGAGAGGGACGCAGTGGCAGTGTGAAATAGCTGACAATGACAGATCAGTGCGAGGAAAAGAGTGAAGGAGACGGTGCCAAGCGAGGGGGTTGGGGAGAGGAATAAAGAGAAAGACGAAGTGGGTGAGAATCAGTGATAGTGAGAAACAACGTATATGGCATTGACAACAACAAAGTGAGAGATAGTGACTGTGAGAAGAGAGAGCAGCCGTAGGAAGGACGGAATGAGATATTATCAGGAAGAGAGAACAAGAGGGAGACAACGACAGTGAGAGGAGGCAATGACAGAGAGGCACAAAGAGATAAAATCAACGAGTTGGGTAGAATGAGTGAGCGAGAAAGGACAACTGGGACTTCAAAAATGGTTCAAACGGCTCAAGCACTATGGGACTTAATATCTGAGGTCATCAGTCCGATAGACTTACAACTACTTAAACCTCACTACCCTAAGGACATCACACACATCCATGCCCGAGGCAGGATTCGAACCTGCGACCGTAGCAGCAGTGCGGTTCCGGACTGAAGTGCCTAGAACCGCTAGGCCACAAGGGGCCAGCTGGCAACTGGGACTGGATGGATATCAGTGACTCACAGGTATGGATTAGCGTGTGTCAGTGAGTTAAAGTTAGGGGAGCTTGTGGGAGACTGAGGTGAGTTGTATGTTAAAAAAAACGCGAATATATTCGCATGCTGCAATTTTTATGAAAATTTTTAAAGATATTGAGGAAGGTAGAATGAGGCAGGTTGTACCCCACACTTTTCAGTCAGCGTCTTTTAAACAAACAGAAACTCATTCGCAAGTTTTGTGCTCCGATAGGAGCACTTTTCCGCTGATTACATAATATCTCAATTACTTACGTACGTAATTCTCTCCATTTTAAAACCAGGTAAATTGTGAGAGTCTGTCTTACAGACCAATAGCGCTATGTTTAGGTGCTAAGAACGCTTTTGAAACTACTGGTAAATATAGTTTTCATCACTTGATGGAGTACAATGACATGCTATTGAAGTCTCAATCTGGTTTCTACAACCATCAATGTAGATTTTAACAATCGTGTTGTCGTTTCTGAACTCCAAAGGAAGAGAAAAACTGTCTCAGCTCATATTTATCACTTATTTTAAAAAGAGTGACCTATAACGGGTTACTGGTCTCCTGTTTCCTGGAAAAAGTGAATAGAGCGGGGCTACCAGAATCACAGATATTCAGGATCTCATCGTACTAGTCCAAAAGAAAGTGACATGCAGAACAATTAATTGTACCCATAACTGTTGCAAATAGTCACAACATGGAGCGATTCTTAACGTTATATATAGTATAAACTAGATTTAGAAGACATCATTCAATTCTATTGCCCCGTTCTCCAGTATTCGTATCATCATTCCTTGTTTGCTTAATGCGTCATCTTTGAATTCGCTATTAATTTCCCCTGAAATCAGTTTATGATGTTGATGAATGATTCTTTAAAATGGATTTAACGCCGAATTAGAAAAGTCTTCTGTTATTATATTTACGTTGCTGCCAACAACTGTTGATATTATGCCAGGGAATTAAGCGCTCACAGGCAAACTGACTATACATATCCTGCGTGTGTTGTTCGATATTTTCCTTAAATGAAAACTACACGTGATAGCTATCATATACGTTGTAATTCAGCGAGGAAAATGATTATTTATCGGCCAGTGTAAGACGCGGAGTAAGCATTAACACACTACTGATGTCAAACAGAACCTTAATTGAAACGAGGCACTGTTATGGTAATGCTAGTGCGAAAATACCTTGATAAAGCGTACAATCTCAAATGCAGTTGTCTTCTAACTGGTCATGGTGCAATAAGATACACGTCTCGAAAATACTTTTTTGGTGGAGCATGAGAAACATTCTTTCAGATTAGAAGACAATGGTTTGTAAGTAAAAACATAAAGAAGAAACTGTGACAGTTTTGTCACATGGAAATAAAGTCATAGTTTGCCACAAAAGCGAACAATATTCCAAAGTATGAAACCTATTTCAAGTTGGAATACGTCATCCTCTCTTAATTTATATGGAGCGTAGTAAGATCTCACGAAATAAATTTAACATAAGCCCTATGATGCATCTTCGACAACAGTCAGTGAGAAGTAAATATTTATATCGACCGATAAAATGATACAGCAGAAGATGTCTCGCTTCCCACGCCCGGGTTCCCGGGTTCAATTCCCGGCGGGGTCAGGGATTTTCTCTGCCTCGTGATGACTGGGTGTTGTGTGATGTCCTTAGGCTAGTTAGGTTTAAGTAGTTCTAAGTTCTAGGGGACTGATGACCATAGATGTTAAGTCCCATAGTGCTCAGAGCCATTTGAACCATTTGAACCAAGCAGAAGATGTAGTGCACTGAGCGTTCCACTGTTCCACAACGTGGAGCACTATAAATGTCAGACGTACTGCAAGATCATCTGCTTACACACCGGAATATATTTCGAACACCTACTCAGTAAGCATCTTCACTGACAGGGGGAAAATTCAGGACACTACTAGATGCAATATTTGTACTCCAATCGGCTGAATACCAAATTGGTGTAAGAGTTCAGTACGTCCCTTGCAGATATACGTATCATTACACAGAGATGTCCCAAAGATTTTGTACTAAGGATTTTTATCTGTCACTTATCACATCTTTGACCTCTGTAAAGTTTGTCAATGTGAAAAATGTCGAACTGCGTCGTGGTTCGGTGACCAAATTAAGTTGTAGATTCCCCTATAACCAGCTGAGTAAGTCAGTTCATGGGTCGGAGAAAGGCAACGGATGGCACCACCTGCAATAGAACCATGCTTAGTAAGCCAGCGTGGTGTTCAAGCAAACTTACAGGTTGGAGACAGCTATACATTTTAATGAATGCCGGCCGCTGTGGCCGAGCGGTTCTAGGCGCTTCAGTCCGGAACTAGGCTGCTGCTATGGTCGCAGGTTCGAATCCTGCCTCGGGCATGGATGTGTGTGATGTCCTTAGGTTAGTTAAGTTTAAGTAGTTCTAAGACTAGGGGACTGATGACCTCAGATGTTAAGTCCTATAATGCTGAGAGCCATTTGAACCATTTTCTTTTTAATGAATAAGTAAGCTAGGGAATCTACTGTATTCGGGAGCGCTCTTCATACCAAGTTTCCACTTATAGATCTGCTGCAGTGCGTGAGACCATATACGATAAATATAGAAAGAAAACTGAGTCACACCAAATAAATATTCAGAAGAAGTCCAAACCACGTTCCAACGAGGTATTTATAAACGACTCGACAATTAAAACTTAGTAACACGTCGGCGAACCGCTGTGTCCATAATACGTATGAGATTTAACTACTGCAGCTTTTCACATCACATACACTGTATGAACGTAAGCGAAACTGTGACTGGGGCAATCATGAGCAAGACCAGATATAGACACTTAATAAATGTGGATATATCATTTCACGTTAATAGCCACTCTCTTCCGACATCGGAAAATAAATATACATGAAATATATTCGCAGCTACGAATACGGCAACAATAAACTGTATAAGGGAATGACAACAATTAAATTGATTGTGGACAGGGACTCGAAACTAGATTTCCCACTTTACGCGAACGGTCGCCTTAACCGCTTTGACTGTCCATGCGCGATCCCCGGCCAGACTCAAACTTTGGTATGTCGTCGTTCTTGCGTCACAACTTGTACTCGTGCACTCATTATGTAATTCCCGCACAGGGGAGGACATTTTAATTGGAAGTCGCTGCCTGGTATCGGCGGATAAATATGATATTGCAGTGTTGTGTTGTTAAGAAGGACAATGCATGAACGCATGTGCGAAAGAACACTGCATCTTTCTTCTTGACAACACAGGCACTTCCATAAAAATAAGTATAAAACTAAACTAAACTCCCCCCGAACAGGCCATGAAGGCCCAAAGGTACCGACGGCCGCCGTGTCATCCTCAGACCACAGGCGTCACTGGATGCGGATATGGAGGGGCATGTGGTCAGCACACCGCTCTCCTGGCCGCATACCAGTTAAAAATAAGTATGTTTACTGATATTTAATGTTTGAATTAGAAATCCCCGACGACACGCTGGAGAATGGAATCCTCGGCACACGCAAAGCGTTGTGGAGCCATCGTGATCTATGGATGCTCAACCACTGCATGCAACTCATCAAGACTCCAGTGAGTACATATTGCCCGATTCGGTCCCAGATGTGCTCAGTATACAGTAATTAAGGTGAATGGACCTTAGAGACCGACACTCTTGTGTGGGAGTGTCGCTCAGACCAGTGCGATATAGTTAGGGAATGATGAGATGGTGCACTGTCGAGTTGAATGTAAAAATAGCGTATTGAGCACAGCAGGCAAGCAAACGGATGAACACCACGGTACAGAAGGTTCTGATATCGTTTGTTGGTAAGGGCGGATGGCAGCAGTATCAGCGAATGTCTTTTCAGTCCGTAACAAGGAGTAACAAGATGAAGGTCAATATTTGGGGATATGACAGGAACGATCATTCGAAGCAAGAAAGTCTAGTAAACATGATCTTTAAAAAGCATACCCTAAGAGGTATGAGCACTTGTTCATTAGAAGAGACGTGTTTAACCATAGCAAAGATGAACAAGGCCTCATAGCTCTTAAGGTATGAACCTTAAAACCCATGTTTACTGAACATTTTTTTTCTCGTTAAGCAAAGAGCCTGCAGTAGAAGAAATTTGTTTCACAGTATCGAAATGAACAAGTGCCCATAGCTCTTAAATTACAGATTTTAGAGCCCATGTTTACTAAACAATTTTGCTTCGTATGATCGTTCCTGTCACATCCGTGAAAACCTACCATTCCTCCCAGGAATGGTAGATATTTTAAATACACTGCCTGACTAAAAAATGTAAGACACTCGGAAGAGGAGGAAGGAACTAACTGAAACTTCATGGTTTGAGAGGGTATGTGGTATTTGATAATAACAAAATCGAGTCAGTTGTATGAAAAACTTGGTTGTACGTGTCCACTTACCAGTATGACGTTGCACCGCATCTGGCGTGGATGCATGCATTGTTTCGATTCGGAAGAGCGTCATAAAGCCGTTGTACTCTCTTCTGAGGCAAGCTCTCACACAATCCTCATAGCTGGTACTTGATATTCTGCATACTTCCACTAGGACGGAGTTGACGTTCGTGCTGGGAGCTGGTGTCACACATTTGCCGCCAGGAGCAGATCTGAAAGTCTTGCTAACCGAAGGAGAACCTCAGTATCACGCAGACAGTTCGTAGACATGTGCCATGTGTGGGCGACCGTCCAGATGAAAAAATAACACCGACTGTAGTGCCATATAAGAGGTAGCACATGAGGAAGCACAGTGTCCGTGAGGTACCGTTGAGTCAGCGTTCCCATAGTTACTTCCAGCCTGACTTGAAGTCTTACCGCCGGTCGGAGTGGCCGAGCGGTTGTAGGCGCTACAGTCTTGAACCGCGCGACCGCTACGGTCGCAGGTTAGAATCCTGCATCGGGCACGGATGTGTGTGATGTCCTTAGGTTGGTTAGGTTTAAGTAGTTCTAAGTCCTAGGGGACTGATGACCTCAGAAGTTAAGTCCCATAGTGCTCAGAGCCATTTGAACCATGTTTTGAAGTCTTACCCAACAGCTCTACTCACAAAGACGTCAGGAGTAAGACCCCTGTGCCTCTCCAAAAAGATGGATGAATGAGATCTCTATCCAGATCGCTGCCACACTAACGACGGTCATCCAGTTTACTGCAGAACGGCAATTCATCGCTGAACACAAGACGTCGCCATTCATCAGCAGTCCATACGTCCCAGTTCCGGCCCAGTCCAATCTCAGACGTTGTGTTGTTGTGTTAATGACAGCCTGCCACGGGACTGTAATTCACTAATATGGCTGTTTCTAGTGTCAGACCAATAATACAGAATACCAAAAAATGTTATAGAGAGTCAGTTATTTGTTCTCGAATGTCAGGGGCAGATGTGAAGAGTTTGCGTTGTGCTTGGCGCTCAATACAGCGATCCTGCTTTCTAGTGGTCACACATGGTCGACCAGAACCTTGACAATGAGTGTGCCTATCGAGCGAGGTGGCGCAGTGGTTAGCACACTAGACTCTAATTCGGGAGTACGTCGTTTTGAAACCGGAGTCCAGCCATCCTCATTTAGATTTTCCATGATTGCCCTAAATCGCTTCAGGCAAATGCCGGTACGGTTCCTTTGAAAGGGCAAAGCCGACTTCCTTCCGTATCCTTCGCTAATGCAATGCGACCAATGACCTCACTGTTTGTTCCCCGCCCCCAAATCAACCAATCAACCAACTATTGCCTTCCCTCACGTTCCTATGCAGGCCAACATCGGGCCATTGTCACATTTAAATATTCTTCAAAGCAGGATACAGCACGATTCCAATAGCCGGCCAAACTGAGACATATAATGAGGCCATTTTCAAATTTTGTCAGTTGCTGATAACGCTGTCTCATACGAGTACGCGGCATCTCCAGAAGGAGCGCTCCTGCGCGGCAGAAGCGATCACTCAATATTTGATGCCGTCCACGCCCCTTATATAGCCGACAAAATGGTTCAAATGGCTCTGAGAACTATGGGACTTAACTTCTAAGGTCATCAGTCCCCTAGAACTTAGAACTACTTAAACCTAACACACACATCCATGCCCGAAGCAGGATTCGAACCTGCGACCGTAGCGGTCGCGCGGTTCCAGACTGTAGCGCCTAGAACCGGATGGCCACCACGGCCGGCTATATGGCCTACCAGGCCCATCACGAAGATCAGCAATTATTAATCATTTACCATCTGCTGGTGTTGTAATTCACTGATTTTTGACCAAGTATTCTGAGTGCACAACTATTTTGTTAGTGCAATGTTGTAAAAATTTCTTACTAATAATTGCGAAATGCACCTTATAAAGTCAGAATCCTTTGCAATTGGATCTTTTTGTTTTAGAATGAGATTACATAATAGTGGAACAGCCAAGAAGGCAAAATAAAAAACAAGGTTTAAGTAGTTCTTCCAACATAGATCCTGTCTTCTTAAAGAGAAAAACACTTCACCATGTCTTATCGAAAACATGTTTTAGGAAAACTGCTATGTACATGACCGGTAGCAACTTGAATTTATAGCTCTCACAAACGGAAATATGTGGAACATACAGTATTTCTTGTTCAGAACGCTGTCAATACAGACACTACATTTCTGTAGGAGGTTAGAAATGGATGCAAGCGGGGAAACTTGAAACTCTCGAGCTTTGCGCGTTAAGTGATGCTGAGCTAGCTGATGAACAGGTCGTTTGCAGCGATTGCTCTTCGCGACAGTAAAAGCAAGCGTCACGGGCGGCGATTATTTAGGCGTGCTGGTGCTGGCAGGCACGCGGTGAGTGTTGTGAAGTATTTGGACGCAAGGCACGGTTGTAAATCACAGCGAGCTGTGGTCTCTCAGAACTCGCTCTCAATTGTAAACAGGCGGCTGGCAGATGCTGCGCCGCCGTCTGCAGGAACAGCCGTTTGTTATAGCCTTTAGAGTTACAGGTCTGCGGCAGTGATTCGCAATATCAAGACGGGCAGCCAGGGTAAGTACAGTGTGTTGGCCAAGACGATGGTGCAGTCAAAAGTAGCAAGATATTATTGTCTGAATTTTCATAGGATCGGCTGTTGCTTCAACTTTTTAATACTATCTATGATGGTAATGGAATCACAGTCTAGATGACATTCATCCTCAACCAAGCAGCGTACTGAGTGGTAGGTTACGTTTTCAATAAATGCAAAGGTCGGTCACTACGTCAGATACATAGTGGTGAGCAATTCCTCGTTGTTCAGTTACATCTACATTTTCTTTTTCCTGCGCTACGCCCTTCATCTCAGAGTAATACTTGCATCCTACGTCATCAACTGTTGTTGGATGTATTTAGATCTCTATATTCCCCTACAGTTTTCTACATCTGCAGCTCCCTTAATACCATGCAAGTTATACCCTGATGTCCTAACACATGTCATATCGTGCTGTCCCTTTTTCTTGTCAGTGTTTTCCGTATGTTCCTTTCTTCGCCGATACTGTGGGGAACGTCCTCATTCCTTACCTTATCAGTCCACATGATTTTTAACATTATTCTGTGGCACCAAACATCAAACGGTTCGATTCTCTTCTTTCCCTTGTACCACTATAGCCAGTTAATTTCGGTCCGCAGCTCGTGGTCGTGCGGTAGCGTTCTCGCTTCCCGCACCCGGGTTCCCGAGTTTGATTCCCGGCGGGGTCAGGGATTTTTTCTGCCTCGTGATGACTGGGTGTTGTGTGATGTCCTTAGGTTAACTACGTTTAAGTAGTTCTAAGTTCTAGGGGACTGATGACCATAGGTGTTAAGTCCCATAGTGCTCAGAGCCATTTTTTGAACCAGTTATTTTCATTGAAATCGTTGCCTTTTGGACTATCGTCGCAGACAGATGTTTCGGACTGCGGTTGGTGTGGCAGGAAGTGCAAGGAAACCATCAAAATTGTTGTGTCCAGGTCCTACCGTCCAGACACAACGAGGTAGCTAGGTGCACGCTAAACTAACGCAGACGGGCTTGAAGTTCTGGAACATGAGACTTATTAATGAATAAGAAGAAAAGTACATAGAGGTTGGTTACTTAACTTTAATGAATCCTTGGAATACATCTCTCTTGAATATTCGTTAGCTATAAGCACTGACACAAATGGCGCCTTGCTAGGTAGTAGATGGATTAAGCTGAAGGCTATTCAATCTGTCTCTCGGCAAATGAGAGGAAAGCTTCGTACGTCTGGTCGCAAGCTATGTCGTCCGTACAACTGGGGCGAGGTCTAGTCCGTGTCTTGTGACCTGCCATGTGGTGGCGCTAGGTTTGCGATTACACAGTGGCGACACGCGGGTCCGATATGTACTACAGGACCGCGGCCGATTTAAGTTACCACCTAGCAAGTGTGGTGTCTAGCGGTGACACCACAAAAATATTTTCAATTACGCTCTTCGAGTTGGAACATAAAATTTCATAGAAATAAATGGTTTAGAACGAGTAGTTGTGTTAAACAGAATTTAGCTGAAATAATTTAAATACAGAAACTTCCGTGCCACAGAGAAGTATTTCACTTTGTACTTTCAATTTATTTCAGGAACTGGTTTGCAAACTCTTCATTGATTTCTATACCATGTACACTTTGTCATCAAAAGTATCCGGACACTCTCAAAACCATACGTTTTTCATATTAGGTGCATTGTGCTGCCACCTACTGACAGGTACTCCATATCAGCGACCGCAGCACTCACTAAACATCGTGAGAGAGCAAAATGGGTCGCTCCGCGGAACTCACGGACTTCGACCGTGGTCAGGTGATTGGGTGTCACTTGTGTCATACGCCTGTACGCGAGATTTCCACACTCCTAAACATCTACAGGTCCACTCTTTCCGATGTGATAGTGAAGTGGAAACGTGAAGGGACACGTACAGCACAAAAGAATACAGGCTGACCTCGTCTGTTGAGTGGCAGAGATCGTCGACAGTTGAAGAGGGTCGTAATGTGTAATAGGCAGACATCTATCTAGGCCATCACAGAGGAATCACAAAGTGCATCATGATCCACTACAAGTACTATGAAAGATAGGTAGGAGGTGAGAAAACTTGGATGTCATGGTCGAGGGGCTGCTCATAAGCCACACATCAAGCCGGTAAATGCCAAACGACGCCTCGCTTGGTGTAAGGAGCGTAAACATTGGACGATTCAACAGTGGGAAAACGTTGTGTGGAGTGACGAATCACGGTACACAATGTGGCGATCCGATGGCAAGGTGTGGGTATTGCTAATGCCCGGTGTACGTCATCTGCCTGCATGTGTAGTGCCAACAGTAAGATTCGAGGCGGTCGTTTTATGGTGTGGTCGTGTTTTTTGTGGAGGGAGCTTGCACCCCTTGTTGTTTTGCGTGGCACTACCACTGCACAGACATACAGTGATGTTTTAAGCACGCTCTTGCTTCCCACTGTTGAAGTTCGGCGATGGCGATTGCATCTTTCAACACGATCTAACACCTTTTCATAATGCACTGCCTGTGGAGGAGTGGTTATACGACAATAACATCCCTGTAATGGACTGGCCTGCACAGAGTCCTAACCTTAATCGTATAGAACACCTTTGGGATGTTTTGGAATGCCGAGTTCGTGCCAGGCCTCACCGACCGGCATCGATACCTCTCCTCAGTGCAGTACTCCGTGAAGAACGTCCTGCGATTCCCCAAGAATCCTTCCAGCACCTGATTGAACATATGCCTACAAGAGTGGAAGCTGTCACCAGCGCTACGGGTGGGCCAACACCATATTGAATTCCAGTATTGCCGATTGAGGGCACCACGAACTTGTAAGTCATTTTCAGCCTATTGATCACATAGTGTATCTCTAGGAAGATACCAAATGTAATACGATGCACTAGATGATGCATCTCACTGAAATACTCCACTTACTTGCCATTACTTTCCATTGCCAGCGTTCTCAGACTGTTGTTTGCTGTGTATTAATTGATTCTCATTCAAATATACGCCTTGCTTTCACTAAGCAAGTGAAGGAAATGAGAAACAAATTTAGCCATGAGTCATTTTTAAAGGCATACATTGCATGGTTGTATACTAATATGTCAGCACTATTTCAATAACTTTAAGGTACTTTTTTGGTTGTGGCCCAATTTTCATTACGTGTTTCAACAATGAAATTGACAAGGAATTGCCAGTTCGTTTACCATCTCACATTTATCTGTATATGGCTCTGAGCACTATGGGACTTAACATCTTAGGTCATCAGTCCCCTAGAACTTAGAACTACTTAAACCTAACTAACCTAAGGACACCACACACATCCATGACCGAGGCAGGATTCGAACCTGCGACCGTAGCAGTCCCGCGGTTCGCCGGCCGGGGTGGCCGAGCGGTTCTAGGCGCTACACTCTGGAACCACGCGACCCCTACGGTCGCAGGTTCGAATCCTGCCTCGGGCATGGATGTGTGTGATGTCATTATGTTAGTTAGGTTTAAGTCACATAGTGCTCAGAGCAATTTGAACCGCGGTTCCGGACTGTAGCGCCTAGAACCGGACGGCCACCGCGGCGGGCTATCCGTATGTGTTTGCCGCTTCAATTCACTTGTCACTTATATCGATCAGTACCACTACACTAAATCGCCAAATGAAACTTACTTTTCAGGTCCCTCGGAATGGTTGGTGGGCCACGTCTTCCATAAACAGCCCTTTTCAAACTATCCCAGGCATCTACGATAGGGTTCATGTCTGGAGAACATGGTGGCCAGTGTAGTCGAGCGATGTCTTTATCCTGAGGGAAGTTATTGACAAGATGTGCACGATTGGGGCGCGAATTGTCGTCCATGAAGACGAATTCCTCGCCAACATGCTGCCGATATGGTTGCAATATCGGTCGCATCATGGCATTCACGTATCGTACACCCGTTACGGCGTCTTCCATGGCCACCAGCGGCGTACGTTGGATCCACATAATGGCACCCCAAAACAACAGGGAACCT
Source organism: Schistocerca nitens (assembly GCF_023898315.1). NCBI lineage: Eukaryota > Metazoa > Arthropoda > Insecta > Orthoptera > Acrididae > Schistocerca > Schistocerca nitens. The sequence goes on from NC_064616.1 coordinate 716,770,450, forward strand.
CCACCTTGCTGCACTCGCTGGACAGTGTGTCTAAGGCGTTCAACTTGACCGGGTTGCCTGCAAACACGTCTCCGACGATTGTCTGGTTTAAGGCATATGCGGCACTCATCGGTGAAAAGAATGTGATACCAGTCCTTAGCGGTCCATTCGGCATATTGTTGGGCCCATTTGTGCCGCGCTGCATGGTGTCGTGGTTGCAAAGATGGACCTCGCCAATGGACGTCGGGATTGAAATTGCGCATCATGCAGCCTATTGCGCACAGTTTGAGTCGTAAAACGACGTCTTGTGGCTGCACGAAAAGCATTGTTCATCATGGTGGCGTTGGCTCAAATGGTTCAAATGGCTCTGAGCACTATGGGACTTAACATCTGTGGTCATCAGTCCCCTAGAACTTAGAACTACTTAAACCTAACTAACCTATGGACAGCACACACATCCATGCCCGAGGCAGGATTCGAACCTGCGACCGCAGCAGTCGCGCGGTTCCGGACTGATCGCCTAGAACCGCTCGGCCACCGTGGCCGGCTGGTGGCGTTGCTGTCAGGGTTCCTCCCAGCCATAATCCTTAGTTAGCGGTCATCCACTGCAGTAGTAGCCATTGGGAGGCATGAGCGAGATATGTCATCGACAGTTCCTGTCTCTCCTCCATGTCCGAACAACATCACTTTGGTTCACTTCGAGACACCTGGACACTTCCCTTGTTGAGAACCCTTTCTGGTACAAAGTAACAATGCGGAAGCGATGGAACCGCCGTACTGACCGTCTAGGCATGGTTGAACTACAGACAACACGAGCCGTGTACTTCCTTCCTGGTGGAATGACTGGAACTGATCGACAGTCGGACCCCCTCCGTCTAATAGGCGCTGGTAATCCATGGTTGTTTACATCTTTGCGCGGGTTCAGTGACATCTTTGAACAGTCAAAGGGACTGTGTCTATGAAACAATATTCACATTCAACATCTATCTTCAGGAGTTCTGGGAACCGGAGTGATGCAAAACTTTGTTTGATGTGTTTATATAACTTTACATCTGCTAACGGATTTTACGTACGCAGTAATTTTACATGTGCTTCAGTATTACAAGAATGTGGGATGCCCAGGGCCCATTTCATAATGACAGATATACTTTACAGCATATTTCTCGATGCTAAGTCACTTTGTCAGCTACATTTTCGCCCCACACCGGAATTTATGTGTTTTACGGGCACAAGTAGGATAATTGGGATCCTCTAAAAATCAAATGGCCCTGAGCACTATGGGACTTAACATCTGTGGTCATCAGTCCCCTAGAACTTAGAACTACTTAAACCTAACTAACCTAAGGACATCACACACATCCATGCCCGAGGCAGGATTCGAACCTGCGACCGTAGCGGTCACGCGGTTCCAAACTGAAGCGCTTAGAACCGCACGGCCACACCGGCCGGCTGGGATCCTCTGTACAACGGAAATGGATAAAGGTATCAAGAAAATTTTTAAGTTCTTTGATATCGGGTTCTTTGGACGATATCTTAGGAATTTCGGCCATTTACTGTGCACAGTCATCTTGGAATCGGAAGCTCAGTTTTGGTACCCATAAACCACGTCTTTCGAGTTTTCTTAGGAGCCAAACATAAACTGAATGGTGCCTCCATAAGCCACTTAAGGCGCGCCATAGACCACATCTAATAGAAAAAGATCCAACCGATTTGCTCCATTTGTCTAAGCTGGAGGAAATTGGACCCTATACTGTAGAATAGTTACAATAAGACGATGCTTCAGCAGGGTGTACAAATAGTCCCTAATCGAAGGGCTATCCAGGATACTTACCTTCCTATTACCAATACAGCCCGATGTATGAGCCCCAAAAGCGTACCGATTTGTGTTTCATACAATCTGTCGCTGAAATGCGGGCTTAGACATGAGGATATCAAGCAACAGTAAATGGTTTAAAGACTGCTGTACGCTATCCGAAAACAACTTATTAACATTAAACTTCCTGGCAGATTAAAACTGTGTGCCCGACCGAGACTCGAACTCGGGACCTTTGCCTTTCGCGGGCTAGTGCTCCACCATCTGAGCTACCGAAGCACGACTCATGCCCGGTCCTCACAGCTTTACTTCGGCTAGTATCTCGTCTCCTACCTTCCAAACTTTACAGAAGCTCTCCTGCGAACCTTGCAGAACTAACACTCCTGAAAGAAAGGATACTACGGAGACATGGCTTAGCCACAGCCTGGGGGAAGTTTCCAGAATGAGATTTTCACTGTGCAGCGGAGTGTGCGCTGATATGAAACTTCCTGGCAGATTAAAACTGTGTGCCCGACCGAGACTCGAACTCGGGACTTTTGCCTTTCGCGGCTACGAAAGGCAAAGGTCCCGAGTTCGAGCCTCGGTCGGGCACACAGTTTTAATCTGCCAGGAAGTTTCATATCAGCGCACACTCCGCTGCAGAGTGAAAATCTCATTCTGGGAACTTATTAACACATCAATGAGTATATTGATTATGATGAATACTATATTTGGCAAGACATATCTGTCCTTAATCTTTTAGAAAATGATTTTCTAGATAGAAGTATCCCATAATACGAAATTGTCCTCCCCCGGCAGCTGAGTGGTCAGCACGGCAGAATGTCAATCCTAAGGGCCCGGTTTCGATTCCCGGCTAGGTCGGAGATTTTCTCTGCTGCGGGACTGGGTATTATGTTGTCCTAATCATCATCATTGCGTCCCCATCGACGCGGTAGTCGCCGAAGTGGCGTCAAATCGAAAGACTTGGAAGCGGCGTACGGCCTACCCGACGGAAGGCTCAAGTCACACTACATTTACATTTATACGAAATTGTTTGCATGGGTCCATAATATTTGCCAAACGTCCTTATACTAATATTTTGTAGTTTGACGTGCAGAACAATTACAAGGATTTTAATGAAACAATACCAGGGAGCAGATAGTAACTTGACTCCAGAATGTGCAGCTCAGTTCTGTCTTGGATCTCTTTCGTAGCGTGGGGCACTCAGTTCTGGACACTGTCACGAAGTTTTAACGTAGCCAGTGGGCTGTGTAACCATCTTATTGCTAAGGTTTTCCTTTGCCCAGGACCTAGCCTTTATATGTGACTGAAGTGGCATTGTTGTTTGGCTACATGGTTGTCCCACGCAGAGTTCAGAAGTCATTTCATCTGTAACTAGTTTTCATCTCATTCATCTGTTAGTGCCATATGACATATGACTTTTTATCAGTTTATTTTTTATTTTGTTTATGAAATTTTCCAGTAGTTCACTATTTTAAAAACTATGTCCTAGAAAGATTTGTAGGGGAATCATGGCTTGTCTGTTTACTTATGGTCTGTACAATTGTTCTCTGGTAGTGGACTAACCTGTTGTTGTTGGCTGAATACAAATATTCTCAGTTTTCATGCGCACTCTGATTTTCGATTACATTTTCAGAGGAAGGTGTTACTACTAGTTTCATTTTCTTGCGGCAGTAGTGAAGAATTCATATTGAGATGGAGTTTTTGCTCACAGAAGCGATTGATGACAAGATCACGGAAATATTTTGTGCTGAGTAATTGCCTGAATTCAGAATAAGGATCATTTTTTGGACTTTCATCTTCTGATATTTCTTTTCATGTGTAAATGTGGTATAATCCCTAATCATGACAACAGATTTTCCAGAGCAATTGATGGTAATGTACACGATGCCCCTTCCTCATTTGTCTGCTTTCCATAGTTACAGCCGCGCGGGGTAGCCGAGCGGACTGGGGCGCCTTGTCACGGTCTGCGTGGCTCCTCCAGTCGGAGGTTCGAGTCCTCCCTCGGGCATGGGTGTGTGTGTTGTCCTTAGCGTAAGTTAGTTTAAGTTAGATTAAGTAGTGTGTATGCTTAGGGACCGATGACCTTAGCAGTTTGGTCCCGTAAGACCTTACCACAAATTTCCAATTTTTCGTAGTTGTAACAAATGATCAAGCTGTTATGGGCACCGTGGAATGTTCGTAGTACTGGCACTTAAAGCATCACTTGGGATTATAAATTACGGACATAAGGTCGCGCTTTAAGACAGCAGAGCTCATGTAGTCAAGTAAAGCAGGTGAATGAAAGATCACAACAAAAAATTGTTCAAATGGCTCTGAGCACTATGGGACTTAACATCCGAGGTCATCAGTCCCGTAGAACTTAGAACTACTTTAACCTAAGGACATCACACACATCCATGCCCAAGGTAGGATTCGAACCTGCAACCGTAGCAGTCGCGCGGTTCCGGACTGAAGCGCTTAGAACCGCTCGGCCACAGAGCATAACAAATGCGGCTCATTACTAATCTTCTTCGTGAGATTTCCAACATCAGTGATGCCTCTATTGTGCAACAATTCTTTCAGTTCTTGTGTGACTATAGTCATAAAATCCCTATAGTACACAACAGTGTAGCAGAAATTTAATGCTATGCACATGTTTGACATTGCTGGATATTTATTATTTCATTGCCCAATGTCTGTGATTACAGTTGATATTATACGATGCTCTCTCAGACGTGCATGCATATCTAAACGAAAGGACACTGCTGGCGATCCACAGCTGCTCTTTAAATATTATGAAATTTTATTAATAAGTTGCTAATCTAAACTGACGTCAACTGACTATGTACGCCCGACTGGCAGAAACATACTACTTCACTGATACGAATTTCGTCAGTGGTGGTGGGTCACAAGATCATGTGGTACTATTCATACACCTTTCACAGTGCTTCAAAATGACGAGTGTTCGCTTTTGAGTGGATGCCTAATTATTTATCCGATGACCTTACCTTTAAAGAAATAAAATAAACCTTTAAAAAACAAAAATATTCAGTACGCTGTTACTAATTTATTCTCCTTTCCTAGTTGTCCTCCTTCTAGGACTGTTCTCCGAGGAACTTTTGTTTGATAAGGGTTTTTTTTAGTCTGATGGTACACCCATTACTTCTCAGTTGAGAACCACAGTGTTGCCAATTTCAGTTTGTGAAGTAAAGGCCGAATCAACCCCCTGACACGTATAATACAATTAAGGTCCTGCATTACTACAAAGATTACCTGGTAATGACGGTTATGCCTAAAAATACGATCAGCATGGTTTTAGAAAGTAGCGCTAGTGCGAAACTCAGGTAGCCATTGTCTTACATGGTATCGTGCGAACTAAAGATGAAGAGTAACACGCAGGTTCCATATTCCTAGATTTCCGAAAAGCAGTAGACAAGGTGCCCCACTGCTGATGGTTAACAAAAGTTTGGTCGCAAGGAATAGGTTCCCAAATATGTGATCGGCTCGAAGAAAAACCTAGTACTTTGTCCTGGACAGCGTATGTCCATCAGAGACAAGAGTATCGTCAGGAGTGCTCCAGATGTGTGTGATAGGACCGCTGTTTTTGTATGTACACATAAATGATCTGATGGAAATGGTGGACAGAGTGAGCAGCCGGCCGCTGTGGTCGAGCGGTTCTAGGTGCTTCAGTCCGGAACCACGCGGCTGCTATGGTCGCAGGTTCGAATCCTGCCTCGGGCATGGATGTGTGTGATGTCCTTAGGTTAGTTAGGTTTAATTAGTTCTAAGTCTAGGGGACTAATGACCTCAGATGTTAAGTCTCATAGTGCTTAGAGCTATTTGAGCCATTTGACAGAGTGAGCATCAATCAGCGGCTGTTTGTTGATGACGCTGTGGTGTATGGGAAGGTGTCATCGTTGAGAGGCTGTAGGAGGATACAAGATGAATTAGGCAAAATTTCTAGTTGGTGTGAAGAATGCCACATAAATCTAAATGAAGAGAAATGTAAATTAATACAGATGAGAAGGAAAAACAATTCCGTAATGTTGGAATCTAGCATTAGAAGTGTGCTGCTTGAGACTTTCATGTCGATTAAATATCTAAGTTTAGCGCTGAAAAGTGAAATAACCAGAACGAGCATGTATCGACTGTACAAGGTAAGTCGAATGGCCTACCTCGGTTTATTGGGAGAATTTTGTGATGGTGTGGCTCATCTGTAAAGAAGATCGCTTATAGGACACTTGTGCCACCCATTCTTGAGTACTGCTCCAGTGTTTGGGATCCACACCAGATCGGATTAAGGAGGACATCGATGCAGTTCAAAGGCAGACTTCTAGATTTGCTACCGATAGGTTCGAGAGGGAAGGCGACGTTCTTTTCGAGGATCACTGTTGAGAACATTTAGAGCAGCGGTGGGCAAGTATTCGGATCGCCGGCCGTGCCCTGGTACGAGTGCCAACTCAGCATGGCTGGCACGTTTCCCCCACCACCCTGCCACACTGTGCGAGCGTGAGGATGGGGAAACTGCGAACGGCCGAATTTAAATGACAGTGCAGTCGAACTTTGTACAACTTGGTTTTATATTTCACATTTCACAGCAACATAGATCACAAACGGAACATTGTTCACTATTGTTTAATTACTTTTGGCATGGTGAAGACACGTAATTTTTATTTCGTATAAACTGACAGATGCGGACAACTTCACAGGTTTTCGCACTCTGCTTTCCATGTAATCTTGACTTATTTAGTTTACTAAATACGATATGTTGCTCGTATCCACCCGCAGCCCGCACGCCCTGCCAGCGTGAAGTTTGGCACGCTGTGGCCGGATCTGATTTAGAGAAACGGAATCTGAAGCTGACAGCAGGACTATTCTGCTGCAGCCAATGGACATCTCATGTAAGGACCAATTTAGGTAATAGAAATTAAGGCAAATACGGATGCTTATAGATGGTCGTTTTCCCTTAGCTCTATTCGCTATCGGAACAAAAGGAGGAGGGTACCCTCAACCGCAGCCCGTATCTTGGCTTGTGGAGTATGCACATAGATGTCGGTGGAGATTTAGCACGTAGAACGCTCTGAGGTTTTTTTTATAGAGGTAATTTTATCGGCGACTGTAACATCCTTGTGATACAGAAGATTAAGTCAGCATTCTCGTTGCTTGTAGCATACTACATTCCTACTCCGCATCGGATCATTTTCACCTGGCGATAACGGAAGACTAGCATCAATCCCAAGCACACTAATCCCTGAGTTTATAAATCAAACCAAACTCAGACAGTTTGAGTTCCCTAAGGTAGTCACTATTTGTCACGACCTAAGGGCACGTGCAGCTTATCTATTGACACGGATGCAGTTATCATTACGCCCACTAATCATCCGAAACCAAAATATATTTTATTGGTTAGTGTCGCTACAAGAGTTTGTCACCACACATTTCAAAGGAACATTTTGTTTGAGACAGCCGAGACGAAGCGAAATTGTTAGTGTTACCATGTTAGATCCTCGTCTCGGCTCATTCTTGTGTGTCTCTAATCCCTTGGTCAGTTATAGCTCTATAGTCATCTAAGGATTTGGTAAACAAAGCTATATTAAAGCTTTATTCCTCAAAAAAAAATAAAATAAAAAAAAGGTCAACAATGCACAATGTGAAAATTTGACAGTTAAACTGATCAATCTTGTTAACTAAGCCTTTTCATGTATTTTCTCTGCTGGCTACCTCATTTTTGAAAACTTTATAGCTTACTGCTTGCCAAAATCGTGAGCTTGGGAACTGAAATTATTGCCCACTACTCCAAGAGCCTTGAGCGTTGCCAATTTCACTCATCCATTCACATCTCCTAATGAAGGAGGAAATATGTCTGTTTCACGATTTACCATACAATAATGATTTGGGACAAGTAAGTATTATAGAAAAATATGTGTAGAAAAAAATTCTAATATCTTCGGTGCGTATGGTATACTTCAGAAGGAGTTTTTATTATGACACGCACTGTAACTTCGTTAGGAGCTCAGTACTATACAGTGAGCTACGGAAAGTGTATTCAGGCCCAATGTCATACATGTGGTGTATCAGGAGGAAAGAAAGAACATTTTGTGGAGCTTCAGTTAAGTATAATTAATACAGTTACAGTATTATTCAGAACATTATTTTTGCGATCGTTTCCTTAATTGTTATATCTTGCGTGTATTCTGTACTCTAAATTGAATTCAGCCCTTACCGAAGTTACAGCCAGCTCTGTAGTACAGCGTATTACGCTCGGCTATCTCGTCATCGGGCCCAATCTCCCACAGAAACCCGCATCACGTCTGTGCCGGCCCATTTTTCTCCTCGCTCCAGCTATCGCCGATGTGACGGACAATTGGATTTCTTGAGTAGTCTTTCAAGTGGATATGACCTAATACTTTCTTACGTCGGACAAAAAATGTTATCTGCTCTGTGTTCAAATTCTAAAGTGTGTTATTTACTTTCGCTTTTTTCCATTATTTTGAGCTCAAATGAAGTCGAATATATACCGAGTCCTTTCATGTGAACTTAGTACTCTAACAGTGTAAGTCTTCGTTATAACGACACAAATGAAAAGTACAATATTTGGGCAGTAAAGAAGAATGTACATATTGTATGATGATTGTACATCTGTAAGTACACATTTTCGTCAACAGTCCTCTAATTAGTTTGATGTGGTTCGCCGTGTACCTTTTCTCTTGTGTAACTTTTTCATCACAGAATAGCAATTACGCCGAACGTCCTCCCTCGCCGGCCGCGGTGGCCGTGCGGTTCTAGGCGCTGCAGTCCGGAACTGCGGGACTGCTACGGTCGCAGGTTCGAATCCTGCCTCGGGCATGGATGTGTGTGATGTCCTTATGTTAGTTAGGTTTAAGTAGTTCTAAGTTCTTGGGGACTGATGACCACAGATGTTAAGACCCATAGTGCTCAGAGCCATTTGAACCAAGTTCTCAGATATTTCATTCCTGTACCCTTTGTTTCACAGGGCATTCGTTTTGTAGGTACCGAGCATTCATTCTCTCGATGATGCCCTGGAAGGGCCATTGCTCTATAAAGTTATTTCTCTGGTTTTATTTTTAAAGTTTTATGTTCAAGTGGAAGTACTCTTCCAAATCTTCTCAGTTTTACATGTGAAGGTTTATTATTGTCCAGCCTAGATTCGCAACTCAAGTATCTGGATAATTATGTTGGCTCCAAAATCACGTTTTTCACCTGTGTATTTGCTCGGTCTGTCCGCATCTCGGTCCAGGAAGCCGACTGTTTAGAAGTATCAGCGTGCACTGTTTACATACTTAAATCGAGTACTAATGTGCTCGTTGTAAGTCATCTTCCTCTTCTTGAAGTGTGAGGGTGCTGTGTCTATAATTTTTGAAGTACACTGATTCCGTATTTTGATATCGTATGGTATAGACTGCTTTCACTCTAAATTAATTCGAGTAATACAGGTATTTAAAAGCTTAGGTGATTTTGGACACCCTCTATATGTGCTCTTTCGCTTGTCTAATTTTACCAGTCTTTGTTCTGATTGCCCCCCCCCCCCCCTCATGAACCATGGACCTTGCCGTTGGTGGGGAGGCTTGCGTGCCTCAACGATCCAGATAGCCGTAACGTAGGTGCAACCACAACGGAGGGGTATCTGTTGAGAGGCCAGACAAACGTGTGGTTCCTGAAGAGAGGCAGCATTCTTTTCAGTAGTTGCAGGGGCAACAGTCTGGATGATTGACTGATCTGGCCTTGTAACACTAACCAAAATGGCCTTGCTGTTCTGGTACTGCGAACGGCTGAAAGCAAGGGGAAACTACACTCGTAATTTTTCCCAAGGGCATGCAGCTTTACTGTCTGATTAAATGATGATGGCGTCCTCTTGGGTAAAATATTCCGGAGGTAAAATAGTCCCCCATTCGGATCTCTGGGTGGGGACTACTCAAGAGGACGTCGTTATCAGGAGAAAGAATACTGGCGTTCTACGGATCGTAGCGTGGAATGTCAGATCCCTTAATCGGGCAGGTAGGTTATAAAATTTAAAAAATAGGTTAAAGTTAGATATAGTGGGAATTAGTGACTTTCGCTTGCAGGAGGAACAAGACTTTTGGTCAGGTGATTACAGGGTTATAAATACAAAATCAAATAGGTGTAATGCAGTTGTAGGTTTAATAATGAATAAAAAAATAGGAGTGCGGGTTAGCTACTACAAACAGCATAGTGAACGCATTATTGTGGCCAAGATAGACACAAAGCCCATGCCTACTACAGTAGTACAAGTTTATATGCCAACTAGCTCTGCAGATGATGAAGAAATTGATGAAATGTATGACGAGATAAAAGAAATTATTCAGGTAGTGAAGGGAGACGAAAATCTAATAGTCATGGGTGACTGGAATTCGTCAGTAGGAAAAGGGAGAGAAGGAAACATAGTAGGTGAATATGGATTGGGGGGAAGAAATGAAAGAGGAAGCCGCCTTGTAGAATTTTGCACAGAGCATAACTTAATCATAGCTAACACTTGGTTCAAGAATCATAAAAGAAGGTTGTATACCTGGAAGAATCCTGGAGATACTAAAAGGTATCAGATAGATTATATTATGGTAAGACAGAGATTTAGGAACCAGGTTTTGAAATTGTAAGACATTTCCAGGGGCAGATGTGGATTCTGACTACAATCTATTGGTTATGAACTGCAGATTGAAACTGAAGAAACTGCAAAACGGTGGGAATTTAAGGAGATGGGACCTGGATAAACTGAAAGGACCAGAGGTTGTAGAGAGTTTCAGAGAGAGCATAAGGGAACAATTGACAGGAATGGGGGAAAGAAATACAGTAGAAGAAGAATGGGTAGCTCTGAGGGATGAAGTAGTGAAGGCAGCAGAGGATCAAGTAGGTAAAAAGACGAGGGCTAATAGAAATCCTTGGGTAACAGAAGAAATATTGAATTTAATTGATGGAAGGAGAAAATATAAAAATGCAGTAAATGAAGCAGGCAAAAAGGAATACAAACGTCTCAAAAATGAGATCGACAGGAAGTGCAAAATGGCTAAGCAGGGATGGCTAGAGGACAAATGTAAGGATGTAGAGGCTTGTCTCACTAGGGGTAAGATAGATACTGCCTACAGGAAAGTTAAGGACACCTTTGGAGAGAAGAGAACCACTTGTATGAATATCAAGAGCTCAGATGGCAACCCAGTTCTAAGCAAAGAAGGGAAGGCAGAAAGGTGGAAGGAGTATATAGAGGGTTTATACAAGGGCGATGTACTTGAGGACAATATTATGGAAATGGAAGAGGATGTAGATGAAGACGAAATGGGAGATAAAATACTGCGTGAAGAGTTTGACAGAGCACTGAAAGACCTGAGTCGAAACAAGGCCCCGGGAGTAGACAACATTCCATTAGAACTACTGATGGCCTTGGGAGAGCCAGTCATGATAAAACTCTACCATCTGGTGAGCAAGATGTATGAGACAGGCGAAATACCCTCAGACTTCAAGAAGAATATAACAATTCCAATCCCAAAGAAAGCAGGTGTTGACATATGTGAAAATTACCGAACTATCAGTTTAATAAGTCACAGCTGCAAAATACTAATGCGAATTCTTTACAGACGAATGTAAAAACTGGTGGAAGCGGACCTCGGGGAAGATCAGTTTGGATTCCGTAGAAATGTTGGAACACGTGAGGCAATAGTAACCTTACGACTTATCTTAGAAGAAAGATTAAGAAAAGGCAAACCTACGTTTCTAGCATTTGCAGACTTAGAGAAAGCTTTTGACATTGTTAACTGGAATACTCTCTTTCAAATTCTGAAGGTGGCAGGGGTAAAATACAGGGAGCGAAAGGCTATTTACAATTTGTACAGAAACCAGATGGCAGTTATAAGAGTCGAGGGGCATGAAAGGGAAGCAGTGGTTGGGAAAGGAGTGAGACAGGGTTGTGGCCTCTCCCCGATGTTATTCAATCTGTATATTGAGCAAGCAGTAAAGGAAACAAAAGAAAAATTCGGAGTAGGTATTAAAATCCATGGAGAAGAAATAAAAACTTTGAGGTTCGCCGATGACATTGTAATTCTGTCAGAGGCAGCAAAGGACTTGGAAGAGCAGTTGAACGGAATTGACAGTGTCTTGAAAGGAGGATATAAGATGAACATCAACAAAAGCAAAACGAGGATAATGGAATGTAGTCAAATTAAATCGGGTGATGCTGAGGGAATTAGATTAGGATATGAGACACTTAAAGTAGTAAAGGAGTTTTGCTAGATGATGGTCGAAGTAGAGAGGATATAAAATGTAGACTGGCAATGGCAAGGAAATTGTTTCTGAAGAAGAGAAATTTGTTAACATCGAGTATAGATTTAAGTGTCAGGAAGTCGTTTCTGAAATTATTTGTATGTAGTGTAGCCATGTATGGAAGTGAAACATGGACGATAACTAGTTTGGACAAGAAGAGAATAGAAGCTTTCGAAATGTGGTGCTACAGAAGAATGCTGAAGATAAGGTGGGTAGATCACGTAACTAATGAGGAGGTATTGACTAGGATTGGGGAGAAGAGAAGTGTGTGGCACAACTTGACTAGAAGAAGGGATCGGTTGGTAGGACATGTTTTGAGGCATCAAGGGATCACAAATTTAGCATTTGAGGGCAGCGTGGAGGGTAAAAATCGTAGAGGGAGGCCAAGATATGAATACACCAAGCAGATTCAGAAGGATGTAGTAGGTTGCAGTAGGTACTGGGAGATGAAGAAGCTTGCACAGGATAGAGTAGCATGGAGAGCTGCATCAAACCAGTCTCAGGACTGAAGACCACAACAACAACAATGTTCTGATTGCATTTATCACAATGCTCGTTTTTTTGTGTAAGCCTTTTAATTAATTAATTTGCTTCTGTTATTGTCCATAGTTTACTTCTGTATACACACATTGCTAAATGAAAAACTTATGAAACAATGTAGATTAGTTTTAAGAGGACATTTAATTACAGTTTTTATGTGAAACACTTTATGTCCTTGTCTTTTTGCAACTTAGTGTCCTGTGATGACCTACAGTAACTATGCCACAAATCGTTAAATTTTAATTAATGTCCTATCACTCTTATGTTAGGAAATTAGCATTGTTATTAAGTCCGAGGGAAATTCATTCGCAGATTTTAGAGCAACGTTACCAGAAATGATTTTCAATTCCATCGAGTGATGTAATGGGATTACGAAAATTCAACCAAAACTGCGACAGTTATTTGTTGCTGGTTAAGAACCATAACATATTAATCAAGGAATGTGTAGATTATCGGAAAACGTAAAACGTGGTAATTTTTCTGACGGAATTCTAACTTTGGTTACCCAAAACAAACATGGACTAAGGACATGTACTACGAGCTCTACTAGTGACTTCGTAAAGAACCAAAGTATTTTACTGAGTATTATACCGGAACAGATTTTTTTTTCAGTGACCAAACTAAAAGTTTACATAAGTTTACAACACTAAATATGTGTATCTTAATCAATTACATATGTATCAATTTTCACACACAAATCTTATTGCCTATTTAATTTCTTCTTGTAGTTTGTAAACTGCAAGAAGTTATGTAGTAATTTCTCTACTTATAGTGTCGAATGGTTCAAATGGCTGTAAGCACTATGGGACTTAACATCTGAGGTCATCCGTCCCCTAGACTTAGAAACTACTTAAACCTAACTAACCTAAGGAAATCACACATATCCATGCCCGAGGCAGGTTTCGAACCTGCGACCGTAGCAGCAGTAGCGCGGTTCCAGACTGAAGCACCTAGAACCACTTGGGCACAGCGGCCGGCCCTTATAGTGTCGCCTTACGTCTTACTTTACTTCTAATTTACATGTATTTGTCTTCAGTCGCTCTCTCTGCGTATTTACACCGTGTCTTTAGAGTCGCATTAAGTTGCATATACTCATTTATCTCCTTTGTATCCGTTGTTTTTAATCTTTCTCCTACTATTATTAGATTTAGTGAACAGTTGTTACATAACGTACACAACACATCAGACATTACTTTTCGATCTCTTCATATTTATTGACACTAAGTTCCATTTCCATGATCAGGTTTGTAAAATGAAGGAGCTTCAGTATTGTTACACAGGTCGGTAGGCTACTCCAATTAGCAGAAATTCAAGAAGTTCAACAGTGGCAATGGTTAAAATGGATATTCACATTCCATCTAACTCACTGACATAGAAGTTCGCGTTTCAGTTATTGGGCACAAAAAAACTGACACATTGTATTTGTACACTTTAACTGTCCAACCATGACTCAGTAACATTACATTGTGGATGCTCCTTACGGTCTGAATAAGACAGATAACGTAGCTCCAGAATTGTTAAAAATCTTGTTCTCCACTGACTGTGCTACTGTACACAACGCCTGCATATACTGTAGACGTGCGTTGTACAGATAGTTACAAAGTATTAAAATACATAACTATCACATTTTTAGGTATTAACATAATACGGCAGCAGCAAAAGTACAAAGATACTGCGAAGCTGAGATAAGAGGAATTAGGGCCCGTATGGAGACATATTGACAGTCGCCTTTCCCTCACTCTGATGCGAGTGGAACAGGCAGGAAATGACTACTAGTGGTACAGGACACCCTCCGCCACGTACTGTACCGTGGTTTTGTTGTATGTAGGTAGATGTAGATGTCTAATGAGAAAATGACAAAAAAATAGACACTACTTCGTTGGGATGAAGTTTCCATGCCCACCCGGAATACTAAAGACTTTGAAACTGACATGTTATTGTAGTGAACGCATACATTTTCATGAACAATAAAATCAGGGCTACTAAACTGCATTACTGAATTTTGAAAATTATTACATTTCGATATTTTTATGCAAATAATCTTACATAAAAACGGTATTTGTAAACAGTAAACCTATTGTTAAAATTGGAGAACAAGAGCTTTCAATAAATCATGTCAATTTTAAAGCCAACAATTTTTAGAACTAGTGAAATATGAGGTGCACATGATTTCCAGTTATCCTAAATTATGAGCCTTTTTTTCTAATAGAGTGTAGTAATATGAACTAAATATACGATTGCCATCATCTGACTAAATTATTCTATCAATAATGGACTTTAATGAAATATTACATTGCTAAGAAGTTAGTTATTTTATGTAACTATGGTATGTGCGTTACGTGTGTAATGAAAAATAGAAAACAAATATTTATTTGAGGTGTAGAATTTAATAAAAGTTAGTTAGTTACATGTTGTGTAGATGATATGAACGATTCTTTTATCGAAAAGATGTGGAAAGAGTCTATTTACAGGATATGTATACATTATTAGTTCAAATAGTTCAATTGGCTCTCAGCACTATAGGACTTAACTTCTGAGGTCATCAGTCCCCTAGAACTTAGAACTACTTAAATCTAACTGACTGACCTAAGGACATCACACACATACATGCCCGAGGCTTGATTCGAACCTGAGATCGTAGCGGTCCCGCAGCTCCAGACTGTAGCGCCTAGAACCCCTCGGCCACTCCGGCAGGCATACATGATTAGTCTTAACATTAATGGACACATGAAACTACACTTTAAGAAAGTGTTTCTTTTTTTTTTGTTATGGCCCACGCTGTTTTACGCTTTATTCCGTTGTTGAAAACAATGGTAAACCTTGCGCCTGAATGTAACTAGCCACAGTTCCAAGGCGTTAAGTGACAGTGGTGAAAGACAATATACTTAGGTAAAAGTTCCCTGCAAGTCCCAAACCGACTGTGGTATAATGTCAAATATTTTACTTCTTTCTGACATTAATTTCTAGTAATCTTCTGGAACAGCCTCATCGTCTTTGGTTCTAATACCCGCTTGTTTGCAAAGTTGAAACACACAATCATTATTTCGTAATACTCATGCTATACCTCTTAAGCCGTTTTTGAGCACTTATGTATCTCTTCCGTAGTGCGTTGTGAAACTGCATGTATGCATACTCGAATTTTCTAGACATTAATGTGTTTATTATGAGAATTTGCAAAGAACCAAATTTACATATTTTTTGTTTTAACTTAGTCGAAAAGACCGCGTGAAGCCTCGGGGAATATACAATCACGAATATAAAAATTCACCTACAATTACAGGATGGTTATAATGAAACTTTCGCTACTTGAGAGAGTCCCTATGAAAAATGAGTGATCATAAGGGAAGCAAACTATTTTGAAACATTTGAAGGGTATTCGGAAGAGAAATAACGAATAAACCGTTGAAAGAAACAAAATTTAAATTCCACACGAGAGGGTAACATTGGTTAACAGGCTACCACGTTTAGGTTCCACGTTTCAAATGTTGCTCAGTGTGACGACAATCTGCATCCACGACAACCTGGCACCGCACTAGGGATGCTCTACTGCTGCTCGAAACATCTCAGGTGGGATGTTGGCTATCTCTCCTGCTTTTATAATCTTCAGTATTTTAATGTCCAGTTGATAAACCCTGTCCTTCAGGTAGCCACATACTCAGGAATGCCGTGCGGTTAAAGGCGCTGCAGTCTGGAACCGCAAGACCGCTACGGTCGCAGGTTCGAATCCTGCCTCGGGCATGGATGTTTGTGATGTCCTTAGGTTAGTTAGGTTTAAGTAGTTCTAAGTTCTAGGGGACTAATAACCTCAGCAGTTGAGTCCCATAGTGCTCAGAGCCATTTGAACCATACTCAGGAATTACACTGGTTCAAATCTGGTGATCTTGGTGACAACGTAGTTCACACTATCGGTCAATGATCCGGCTTTCTCCAGATTTGGTACGGAATAACCGAGTGACCTCACGAGCAATCCGTCGATACTGGCAAAAGAGCAGCATCAATATATCTGTTATTTTGATAAAACCGCTTTACGAGAAAAGCCCTTCTCACCACGTCCAGACTCTTGTTGACTGTCTGCAACTGTAATGCGTAATGATGCTTGTGTTTCAGCACTATGTCGCCTTACCGGTGTCAGCACCTAAGGATAAGTCATGACACTAACACTACTAACAACCCAAATCCTACAGCGCATAGTCTGAACACCATTCCTATAAAGTGGGTACCCATATGGCTAACGGTTTTCCGTCAACACTGTCTCAAATAGCGAAAGTTTAATATTATTACCCGATATATTAGTAAAGCAGTATATTAACCAGCGAGAAATAGTAGCGATCTATACATTTTCTTATTTCTAAATATAACACCATCGATGTCTTATTGAACTCCCCACAAATGAGTATGGATCGCATTCCATTGAGGTACTCTAATATTACTGGGATTTTCAACAGATTAGTACTTTACTAAACTTGTGCTCTATCTTATTACAGAAAGATTTTTTTAGAAAAAGCGTGTGAACTTATTGGCCAACTAGTGGATCGTTATTCGTCTGCTGATAACAAATAAACTTTGAACTAAAGGTAACTGATTGTTAGACGGGCAATGATCTGTTTAATACATTAAATAAAACAAAAATAAAATACTTCACCATAATAATGAACTTAGCGACGGAGAAGGCTTCTACTTTCGATGGACCACGACAGTCCAATATCAAGATAATAATTGCTTTCACAGCACTAAGTTGACTTCGTTGTAATTTTTTTCTCTCCATCATGTACGTGTAACCGATAAAATGAATTATCGGCTATCATTGTTTGTTTACAGCTGCCTCTGATGAAGCTGAAAGACACACGAAAGCGAGAAACTCTGTTAGTTTGCTGCGATGAGTCAGACTGCAGCTCGCAGGCCGTTGTTCGCAAGGATGACAGCACCGCGTTTGTTATTATAACTACACTGAGCTTTACATCACTTCGCTTTTCCGGTGCCTAGGTGCTCCCAGGCTATTCTCGGTAACAGAGCTTTTATTAGACGGACGTTGACCTATGTTTACGCGAACGCCGGACTGAAGTACAGTTTGTTTTTGGGAATCTGTAATTCAGGAGCGTCGCTGTTTTATTGATTGTAAAACGTGAATACAATGCAGTACAGCTATTCGCAGAAGCAGAAGAACTTAAATTTATTTTAGAGCCTGGTGTTGCTTGTTGTTCTTACATGGCACCTTTAATACCCTATTCTTAGACGTTTATTTTCACAATTAACAACTCGACAGTTCCTTTCGTGAGCCTATCTATCTGTCATTAGCTGCCGTAGCTTACCTCTGCGGTTTATTTCTCCAGCCACGCATTCAAAAGCAAGGGAAGCTATGTCTCGATTTCAGTAATGTTTCAATTACTCTCTCTTTCAACTTACGAGGATATATTTTCAGTTTCCTCTTGATTTTTTTCGTAACTGTTTTTGATAATTTCCGCATTCGTAAGCTGTTACTTCGGGTTCTGTTAAGAATTTTATTCGCCAATTCCTAATTCTATAAAATTTTCCCTTAGAGTTCTCCTGTGTTGTGGCAATAAACCGGAAATGTACAAAATCTGTGTGTGAGACTACGTGTATTTTTTCGTATACGTTATCAATCGAGCAGCACAGTACCCACACGAATAAGTACTTCCAATTTCATCATATTTCAAAGCAGTAGTCGACACGAAACATCGGCAACAGATCTGCAGTAAAGAATATCCAACATGTGCGATTCAACTATTAAATGTTTCGAGGAGAACTCCAAACCTCGATGTGGATTTTTATACATCGAGACTTACTTCATTTGTTAATTATAGGTAGCTTAATGCTGAACTGTCCTATAAAGAAATTTAGACATTCACAGCCTCAATCACTGCGTGGGAAGTGGGCAGGAAGTTCAATAAGTGAAATAGAATCACTCCTTATGATCGAGAAACAAGGCTTCTAAAATAGACAAAAAAACATCAGCTACTGACTATTTTACCATTTATTCAAATGTCCTTTAGCACTACATCGTTTTCAAGTTCCCTTCGTCAGTCTTCTGTGCCGATACATATATTTCACACAGAAATATTGCAGTACAAATATTATTATTTAACTCTCGAATCATTTAATTCACTTGGAATTTGGCTTGTACTTTAACATAAATTACGCGTGGCAACAAATAATACGAGACAACAATCATCAAGATGAAAATTCCAATATTTGCACTGGTTGCTTCAGTGAGCTCCACATTTCATTTTACTGTAACATCTGTACATCTACTTCACCATACACACTACACAATCCAACGTGTGGTGTGTGGTAGAGGGTACCTTGTACCACCACTACTAGTCTTCTCCTTTCGCGCTCCACTCGAAAACACAGCAACGGAAAAACGACTGTCTCCATGCTACCTTACGAGAACTAATTTCTTTTATCTTGTCTTTGTGGTACTCCCGCGGTACGCTGGCGGCTGCAGTATCGTTCTGCGGTCAGCTTCATATGCCGGTTCTCTAAATTAGCTCAACAATTTTCCTCGAGAAGAACGTCGCCTTCGCTCCACGGATTTCCATTTGAGTTCCCAAAGCCGGTCCGCAATATTTGCATGTTGATCGAACCCACCGATAACAAATCTAGCAGCCCACGTCTGAATTGCCTGAAAGTCTTCCTTTAATCCGAGCTGAAGTGGATCTCGCACTACTCATGAACGCTCATACGTGGTCTCCTCCGCAGATGACCCATACTTTCCTAATATTGGCCGGCCGGTGTGGCCGTGCGGTTAAAGGCGCTTCAGTCTGGAACCGCGTGACCGCTACGGTCGCAGGTTCGAATCCTGCTTCGGGCATGGATGTGTGTGATGTCCTTAGGTTAGTTAGGTTTAAGTAGTTCTAAGTTCTAGGGGACTGATGACCACTGAAGTTAAGTCCCATAGTGCTCAGAGCCATTTGCACCATCCTAATATTATCCCAATAAACCGAAGTCGCCCCTTCACTTTTCCCATTACAGTCCTCACATGCTAGTGCCATTTCATATCGCTTTTCATTGTCACGTTTAGATATTTAATTGGCGTGACTGTGTCAAGCAGGACATTTCTAATACCGCATTCGAACATTACAGGCTCGTTTTCCCAACTCATATGCATTAACTTAAATTTTTCTACCTTTGTAGCTAGCTGCCGTTCATCACACCAACTATACAGGTTTAGCCAGGAGGAAAGGTACATGAATTAAGGGGTGATACTAGCTGTGGTTCTGAACAAAAAACTTCTAATAAACATATGCCGTTTTCTTAACCGTCTCCAGGTGAACCAATGAAAACAACTAGGAACGGGAAAGGTGCAAGTGACGGTAAATGTAGGTACCGTCATGTTATGGTTGTTTAATTGTGTGCGTTTCCCCACAGAAGATGTTAAAAAATTCCCCCGTCAACTTCAATGCATATTGCTGATCTTGTAGATAGGTACTGTGTCGCCGATCGGAACTCAGTTTCCCATTCCTTTACCTGGGCACAAGCATGTAAAATACAAGCGAGAAGTTCCTCTCTTGTGTCCACTCTGCGCTTGTAGACGTCGTTCTTCAGCCACCCTCACAAACCGTAATCCAATAGGGTAAGATCGGGTGACCTCGGTGGCCAAACAATGACTCCACGGCGGTCGATACAGCGACCAGGATATGATGTGTTCAGATACTGTGTTACTGGCCGAACGGAATGTGTAGGAGCTCCGTCATGCTGAAAGTACATACGAGCTCGTGTTGCCAAAAGGATATCCTCCACGTATTCTGGTAACACATTTTGAAGAAACTCGAGATAGCGTGTCCCAGTAAGACGGTTACCTAAAACAACTGGATCGATGTGTTGGCATTGAATAATACCGTACCACACGCTGGCTGAGAAACGTCGTTGAAAATTCGTTTCCACAGTAGCGTGCACATTTTCATTTGCCCATACATGAGAAATGGACGGGTTGTTGATTCCGTTGCGGGTAAATGTTGACTCATCAGTGAACAGACTAAGTGGAATTAATCGCTCATTGGCTATGATCCATTGATAGAATTCTGGCCGGGCGGCAGCATCTCCTTCATGGAGATGTTGTATACTCTGCCGATGAAAAGGGTACAGACCGTGCTCGTGTACTGTGCGTATCACTCGTGTTTGTGGAATACCAAGTTGGGCAGCAATTCTTCTGGAGCTAGTAGTATGGCTGAGTTCCACTACTTGAAGAATGTTCTCAACTTCATTAAGAGATTGTTGTACGGGACGTTCAGAGACAACATTTACTCTGGGAAGCGTACCACGCTCACGCAATCCGTGAAACACCCTGCTAAACACCCTGCTATCTGGCACTCTGCGATTCGAAAGAGTTGTTGGTGTTCTCGCACAGCAGCTCTGGAATTCCCAAACCGTAGACAAACACCATGTCAGCATACTCTGCATGTGTGAAGATCCGTGGCATTTTCACTGCGCAAAACAGTATTCGTTGTTCACGTAACAACGCTGTAGTACCGTGCACTACGACAAGCACTGTCGGACTGAGACTTGAGGTAAACAACTGCACCATGCGCAAGTGAACTGCGTACTGACACGGTTAGTAAGGACGACGCTACACGTTTCTCGTTCCTAGTTGTTTTCATTGGTTTACCCGGAAACGGTTAAGAAAAAGGGCATATGTTTATTAGGAGTTTTTTGTTCAGAATCAACACTAGTATCACCCCTCACAGCATGTCCCTTTCCTCCTTACTCACCCTGTATATTTTGTCAAAGTCATCTTGCATTCTCCTACAGTCAGTCAACGACAATACCTTTCCGCACATCACAACATCGTCAGCAAACAGTTGCAGATTGCTGCTCATTCTAAACGCAAGATCTTTTATGTGTACAGAAAATAACAGCGATCCTATCTTTCTTCGCCGGCCAGAGTGGCCGAGCGGTTCTAGGCGCAACAGTCCAGAGCCGCTCGATCGCTACGGTCGCAGGTTCGAATCCTGCCTCTGGCATGGATGTGTGTGCTGTCCTTAGGTTAGTTGGGCTTAAGTAGTTCTAAGTTATAGGGGACTGATGACCTCAGAAGTTAAGTCCCATAGTGCTCACAGCCATTTGAACCTATCTTTCTTCCGTGGGGCACTCCTGACAACAGCCTTGTCTCTGATGAATACTTGCAGTAGATGACAGTGTACTGGGTTCCGTTACTTAAGAAGTATTCGAGCCACTCACATATCTGGGTTCTTGCTCCTTAGACTCATTCTTTCGTCAATAGTATGCAGTGTAGCAAAGTGTTCAACGGTTTTCGTAAATCGAGAAATATGAAATCCACCTGTTGCTTTTCATCCATAGTTCCTAGGGTATCTTACGAGAAAATGGCAAGCTGAGTTTCGCACGAGCGATGCTTTCTAAATCCGTGCTGATCTGCAGACAGCCGGCGGCTGTGGCCGCGCGGTTCTGGGCGCATCAGTCCTGAACCGCGCTGCTGCTACGGTCGCAGGTTCAAATCCTGCCTCGGGTATGGATATGTGTGATGTCCTTAGGTTAGTTAGGTTTAAGTAGTTCTAATTCTAGGGGACTGATGACCTCAGATGTTAAGTCCCATAGTGCTTTGAGCCATTTGAGCCATTTTGATCTTCAGACAAATGCCTTTTCGTCTCAAGGAAATTTACTACATCTGAACTGAGGTTATGTTCAAGAAGTGTGCAGCAAACAGATGTTAATGATATTGGTCTGTAATTTACGGGTTCCTTCTTCCACCCTTCTTACATACAGGATTCGCGCTTTCTTCCAGTCGTTTGGGACTTTTACTCCATGTGAAACCGATCTGGGATTCCATCCGGACCTGGCGACTTATTTATTTTCAAGGCTTCCAGTTTCCTTCCTACGCCAGGGACGCCTACTACTATGTTTTCCTTATGGAAGTCTGCGATGGTCAAACGACAGTGTATTGGTGTGAACCTCCGGCGTGGAATTTCAAACTACAGCTCACCTTTAGCTGTCTTCTATTGCCACAGCAGCCTGGTCAGTGAGTGAGAGGATAGAAGCCTTCGACCTGCTCAGTGATTTTACGTAGAACCATGTTTTTCTGAGGTTCTTGGACAGATGTTTTGCTGAGGTATGACGGTCGTAGGTGACTGCTTCACGTGTCCATCTTTTTACAGGCACATGAATTCCTGCTAACTTTTACCTACATCTATAATCTCATTTTCGCTGTTTTAACCATATTAAGGAAATACCACTATTCCGCACGTTCTTTATTACGTGTGGAGACGATGAATGCGTGCATGTGAAACAATGACGTATATTTCGCAAAGTTTCTGCACTGAATGTGCGTATCGCCGACGACAGTGAGCCAAGAGCTCATAACTAGTATGGTACTTTAGGCATTTAGATTAATGTTGAACTGGCTTCGGTTCGTTCAAAATGGTTCAAATGGCTCTGAGCACTATGGGACTTAACAGCTATGGTCATCAGTCCCCTAGAACTTAGAACTACTTAAACCTAACAAACCTAAGGACAGCACACAACACCCAGCCATCACGAGGCAGAGAAAATCCCTGACCCCGCCGGGAATCGAACCCGGGAATCCGGGCGTGGGAAGCGAGAACGCTACCGCACGACCACGAGATGCGGGCGCTTCGGTTCGTATAGTTAATTTTAATTCTGTAGAATCGTTGTTACCCTATTAAAAAAAAAACACGTTATGACACGTCGGCAAGAGTCTAATGTCTGTACTGTAATTACACATAATGTCGGCTCAAAAGAAGTGGCGGAAGATTTCTGGAAAAACATTGAGCGAAGTTTCTTCAGCGATTATTAGTTGCTTTGTATCAACGAACGGAGATATAAAATACACTGCCCTTTATTATAAGCCCAGTGCGTTACCCACAACAAGACTGGGTTAATTAAAAATAGATATAACTTAAGATGGTGATTTTAATACTTCAGGTGTTGTAGACAGTCTCCCCCAACTCGAGTACAACGCACAATAAGCTGATACAACAATCTGAAACCGTCAGATTTTCTTTGGGATGTTGTTCAACTCTGGAGTCACATTGGCTTCATTATCGGTTATGTAGTCAAAGCGTTGACCTTTCATGCGAATTCCTGCACTTTGTAGTTTTGTGGTAGGTTCGTACTGATAACATCGAGTTTGGACACTAGCGATGTTTCCCATAAAATAATTTTCCGGGTTTTAAGTTTCAAAAAAAGTCGTGGCAGATGTCCATGCGCCATTGCTTTTGTTCGGATTTCAAAGTATGGGGGACAACCCCAGTACACACTTTTCTCTTCTTCGAAAGACTTTGGGGAATGTCTTCAACACTTGATTTAGAGATGTTTCTCCATTGTGGTTTGTGACACAACAGCGTTGACCCACTACATAACACTGTCTGCGCATAACTGACTGGTCGAATGCACATTTGTTGTTTATAGTTGTTTGTTCAGCTACTACAGTAGTTACTGCGCTAATGTCGCTTACACGCCAGGTATAAAATTAGTTTTTTTTGGGTGGACAGTATATGCTCGTGGTTTAAAGTCGTTCAGCTATGAGATTAGCGATGTACATGATTGACACTTGTAGAAAAATCAAAAGAGGTGAACCATACTGCGAGACACCGTATAATGCATCAGACTAATATTAATAATACAGTCTTCATGTTGGCATGCTGAAAACCAGAATCAATGGTCTCATTTATCTCATGCGGTTTTTCAATGTTTCACCATGACATCAACGAAAAAGTCAGCCTCCTGTTGTGAAAATCTGTTGTGAACCTAATGGATCTCTGGTAGGTATGTGATATACAGTGTATCGGCGTGGAATGAGGGTCACTTCACGTTAAGCACTGTGGCTATCTGCTATGTATGATAGGACTTGCTGGTCGTCAGTGGTCACGTTCATGAATTAATCATCGGCAACGCTGAGCTCTTCTTAGTAAAGAGTAATTACACACATCAAAAAAAGTTTTGCGTCACCCCATTTCCCAGAACTCCTGAAGATAGACGTTTACTGTGGATATTGCATCACAGACACAGTCCGTTTGACTGTTTAGATATGACACTGAACCCAACCAAAGATGTATACAACAATTCATGATCAGCGCCGAACAGTTCCAGTCATTCCACCAGGAAGGAGGTCCACGGCTCGTGTTGTCTGTAGTTCAGCCATGCCTAGACGTTCAGTACCACGATTTTATAGCGTCCCCATTGTTAATTTGTGCCAGGAAGGGCTCTCAACAAGGTAAGTGTCCAGGCGTCTCGGAGTCAACCAAAGCGATGTTGTTCAGACATGGAGGAGATACAGAGATACAGGAACTGTCGATGACATGCCTCGCTCAGGCCGCCCAAGGGCTACTACTACCTACGGGTTAAGGCTCGGAGGAACCCTGACAGCAACACCACCATGTTGAATAATGCTTTTCGTGCAACCACAGGACGTCGTGTTACGACTCAAACTGTATGCAGTAGGCTGCAAGATGGACAACTTCACTGCCGACGTCCAAGGCGAGGACAATCTTTGCAGCCACGACACCATGTAGCGCGGTACAGATGGGCCCAACAATATGCCGAATGGACGGCTCAGGATTGGCATCACGTTGTCTTCACCGATGAGAGTCACATATGCCTTCAACCATACAATCTTCGGAGACGTGTTAGGAGGCAACCCGGTCGGACAGAACATTTAGACACACTGTCCAGCGAGTGCAGCGAGGTGGCGGTTCCTGCTGTTTTGAGGTGGCATTATGTAGAGCCGACGTACGCCGCTGGTGGTCATCGAAGGCGCCGTAACGGCTGTACGATACGTGAATGCCATCCTGCTACCGATAATGCAACCATATGGGCAGCATATTGGCGAGGCATTCGTCTTCATGGACGACAATTCGTGCCCCATTGTGTACATCTTGTGAATGACTTCCTTCAGGATAACGACATCGCTCGACTAGAGTGGCCAGTGTCAGGAAGTCTTTCCTAAAAGTATTTGTTTGTGGTGTAGCCATGTATGGAAGTGAAACATGGACAACAAGAGTTTAGATCAGAAGACAATAGGGGCTTTCGAAATGTGGTGCTAAAGGAGAATGCTGAAGATTAGATGGTTAGATCACATAGCTAATGAATAGAAATGGGAAGAGGAGAAATTTGTGGCACAGCTTCGCTAGGAGATGGGATCGGTTGGTAGGACACGTTCTGAGGCATCAAGGGATCACCCATTCAGTATTGGAGGGACGCGTAGGGGATAAAAATCGTAGGCCTAGGGATAAATACATTAAGTAGATTCAGAAGGATGTAGGTTGCAGTAGTAACTCGGAAATGAAGAGGCTTGCACATGATAGACTAGCGTGGAGAGCTGCATCAGACCAGTCTCTGGACTGAAGACCGCAACAACGGCAATTTTTAAATGGAGCAAAGCCTGTTGTCATTAACAAATTAAAAGCTGGGTAGATACGAATATCAGTGGTGCTTGCTGCAAGGATTCTAGTGCGAGTCGTTGACGAGATATCGTATTTTGAAAAGCTCAAACACCGGCACTTGTTCAATACGTGTGGTAACACACACTAAAGGGCAACACAAGTACTTACACTAGTTACGTGGATTCCGACCAATAAAGAGATAATTGATCATCACAGGTTGTGTTCAAAACGACCACCGGCAGCGGAAATACGTGCTTCCAGTCCGGTATGGAACGACTGCTGTATGCGTGCTAGCATTTCAGCGGAGATGTCAGAGCAGGCAGCAGTGATACGTCGCTGCATATCATAGGTGTTGTTGGTATGTCCTAGTAGACAGCGTCTTTCGGCTTTCCCCAAAGAAAAGGGTCTACGAGCGTCAAATCCGGGGAACGGGTCGGCGTCCTATCTAATGATTTGGAAACTATTAGTGAAGACATACAGTAGTAATTTGTCAACTTTGAGTTGGACAGGCATCACCTTGGTACCACGGGTTCCTCATAGTCTGCACAGGAACGTCTTCTAGCATCTGTGGAAAATGCTGTATAAGGAGGCTGCGATACTTGTGCGAGCTCATTGTCCGGTCTATGAAAAACAGGACCTATGAGCTGATGGGTCACTATCTCAGATCAGATGTTTACATCCCATAGGCGCTGTCGTTCCAACTGACGAAGCCAAAGGGTACTTTCAATAGACCAGTTATGCATGTCTCGGCGGTTTACCTGGCAATGATTGGTAAATATTGCTGCACCACTAAGCAAGATACATGATACACATCTGAAGTATCCTGTCTAATGCTATTGCACAGGAGTTAACACGACTGCCACAATCGTTTCCATGCAGCTCTTGATGAAGAGAGATGTGATACAGATGGAACCTGTGACGATGGAGAATGCGTAGGACACTTGCCTGACACATGCCACTTCCTCCTGCGCCGGCCGAAGTGGCCGAGCGGCTCTAGGTGCTACAGCCTGGAACCGCGCGACCGCTACGGTCGCAGGTTCGAATCCTGCCTCGGGCGTGGATGTGTGTGATGTCCTTAGGTTAGTTACGTTTAAGTAGTTTTAAGTTCTAGGGGATTGATGACTTCATAGTGCTTAGAGCCATTTGAACCATTTTGAACTTCCTCGTGCGATTGCGCGTGAACTAACGTGCGTATCAACGGCAACAGCAGCAAGAACATTAATTTCCCCGTCTTCTGTCTTCACTTGTTTCCTTCTATAACGTCTATGGGAATATCTTGCCGCATACACCGTACGAGACCGAACTGCATTCTTCCTACTCTCTCCATACGCCGTGAGCTCATCAACTTTTTCTGTATTGGTAAATCCCATCGTCAACTCACGATCTGCTACTTGGAATGCCACACATTAACTGACTAGCAAGTCGCAATCCGCTCAAGAAAAACACAGGCTTACTATAAGTAAACGTAACAACATCGAACCTAGAAACTATGCAGGTAGAATGTTACAAACAAGTGTCGGTGTGGAAATTTTTCAAAATACGGTATCTCGTAAACGACCCGCACTGGAATCCTGGAACAAACACCACTGACATACTAATTTATCCTACTTTTGGTTTGTTAATGTCAATAGGCATTGAACCATTCAAAAAAGTGTATGCTGCACAAAAAATACACTTCTAAGCAATATTACAATCTATTTATTGGCTAACAATATGAGCCCCTGAATATCAATCAATTCTGTCAAAACTGCACATCAATAGCAATTTCCATTTCCGCGGTATTTACTTTGCAAGTCTTAGTTGTTTCACCCCGTATATTGCCATCTAGAATAACTCCGAAAGTATGATAGTAGCTGAAAAGTTTGTGAGACAAATGTTGCATGGGGCAACAGGGGCCATAATATTACGTTCGTTTTTTGTTGCTAGGTGCGGTCAGGTCAGAGATATGGGCATCTCTGTTTTTTTAAATGGGATGCTATAGTTTGGTACTTATTTTCTGATAGCGGCTATCGAGACGAATCCAATGATGTGTAACAGAAAGGTCTTTGAAGGTCTACGAACGTCAAAAAGATGGCATGAACGTCCATTTACAGAAGGTGTCCGAAGTGATGACCATTGGTATCAATGCAGTGCTGCAATGTTCGTATCATGGATTGAGTGGTATTCCGTATCACATCAGCACTTACCGCAGCCCATGCTCTGACAATTCTCTCTCATATATCGTGCAAATAGTAAACATTCGCCAAATACGGCGTACCCATTTAACGTGCCATTGAGATGTAAATGCCATTCGACGGTTTCGCAATACAACACTAATAGGAACAGTAAGACTAGTATCGTCGAATCAAGCGAATGTGAATAATGTATTCCTTCAAAGAACAAGTCAATATGCTTCTCACTTACTGAGAATGCCAACGAAGTTCAGTGAGAGCTAGAGACTTATATGCTGAAAGATATCCTCAACGTGCTCACCCTACGCGTCGTTCATTTAAATATGTGTATGATAAATTGAGAACAACTGGATCTTTGACGCATCGGAAACATATCCGGCAAAGGAAAGTTACTAACGAGGAAACGGAAATTGGTACTCTTGCCACTGTGGTTCGAGATCCTTGTGTTAGTTTGCGTCAAATAGCTAAGGAATGTGGCACTAGCCAGAGTAGTGTTGTTCGTGTTCTGCATCACCATAAATATCATTTTTACCATATCAGTCTCCACCAAGAATTAATTCGTAAAGATTGTATGTGTCGCTTTGAATTCTGCCGATGGGCTAAACTTCAGATTCAGAGGGATGACACATATATTAATTTGAATTTTTTTTTTTTTTTTTTGCTTACGAAGGTACATTCACGAACCATGGAAATGTTAATTTGCATAAAATGCATTATTGCGCAACTGAAAATCCATGTTGGCTGCGGAAAGATGCACACCAAAAACCGTGGTCGGTGAGGGTGTAGTGTGAGATTCTGGAGGACAGAATTACAGGCCCCTATTTCTTCGAAGGAAATCTTAATGATAGGAAGTACACAACATTCCTGCACGAAACATTAGGTCTGTTATTGGAAGAAAAACCTTTAGGGACAAGGAACAGAACGTGGTATCAACATGATGGATGTCGTCACATTTTTCACTGAAGGCTAGAAATGAGTTGCAGAGACAATTCCCAAATCGTTGGATTGGACGCGGAGGAGATGTGTTGTTGCCGGTTCGTTCGCCAGACTTGACGCCTCTGGATTTCTTCTTGTGGGGATTCGTAAAAGACATTGTTTATAAAATGTTCCAAATACGCCTGAAGATATGCGAGAGAGAATTGTCGATTTTTACCCTCCACGCTGCCCTCCAATACTAAATTGGTGATCCCTTGATGCCTCAGAACATGTCCTACCAACCGATCCCTTCTTCTGGTCAAGTTGTGCCACAAACTCCTCCTCTCCCCAATCCTATTCAGTACCTCCTCATTAGTTATGTGATCTACCCATCTAATCTTCAGTATTCTTCTGTAGCACCACATTTCGAAAGCTTCTATTCTCTTCTTGTCCAAACTATTTATCGTCCATGTTTCACTTCCATACATGGCTACACTCCATACAAATACTTTCAGAAATGACTTCCTGACACTTAAATCTATACTCGATGTTAACAAATTTCTCTTCTTCAGAAACGCTTTCCTTGCCATTGCCAGTCTACATTTTATATCCTCTCTACTTCGACCATCATTATTTTGCTCCCCAAATAGCAAAACTCCTTTACTACTTTAAGTGTCTCATTTCCTAATCTAACACCCTCAACATCACCCGACTTAATTCGACTACATTCCATTATCCTCGTTTTGCTTTTCTTGATGTTCATCTTATATCCTCCCTTCAAGACACCATCCATTCTGTTCAACTGCTCTTCCAAGTCCTTTGCTTTCTCTGACAGAATTACAATGTCATCGGCGAACCTCAAAGTTTTTATTTCTTCTCCATGGATTTTAATACCTACTCCGAATTTTTCTTTTGTTTCCTTTATTGCTTGCTCAATATACGGATTGAATAACATCGGGGAGAGGCTACAACCCTGTCTTACTCCCTTCCCAACCACTGCTTCCCTTTCATGTCCCTCGACACTAATAACTGCCATCTGGTTTCTGTACAAATTGTAAATAGCCGCCGGCCGCGGTGGTCTCGCGGTTCTAGGCGCGCAGTCCGGAACCGCGCGACTGCTACGGTCGCAGGTTCGAATCCTCCCTCGGGCATGGATGTGTGTGATGTCCTTAGGTTAGTTAGGTTTAACTAGTTCTAAGTTCTAGGGTACAGATGACCTAAGATGTTAAGTCACATAGTGCTCAGAACTATTTTTTTTTGTAAACAGCCTTTCGCTCCCTGTATTTTACCCCTGCCACCTTTAGAATTTGAAAGTGAGTATTCCAGTCAACATTGTCAAAAGCTTTCTCTAAGTCTACAAATGCTAGAAACGTAGGTTTGCCTTTCCTTAATCTTTCTTCTAAGATAAGTCATAAGGTCAGTATTGCCTCACGTGTTCCAGTATGTCTACGGAATCCAAACTGATCTTCCCCGAGGTCGGCTTCTACTAGTTTTTCCATTCGTCTGTAAAGAATTCGTGTTAGTATTTTGCAGCTGTGGCTTAATAAACTGATTGTTCGGTAATTTTCACATCTGTCAACACCTGCTTTCTTTGGGATTGGAATTATTATATTCTTCTCGAAGTCTGAGGGTATTTCGCCTGTCTCATACATCTTGCTCACCAGATGGTAGAGTATTGTCATTCTGGCTCTCCCAAGGCCGTCAGTAGTTCCAATGAAATGTTGTCTACTCCGGGGGCCTTGTTTCGACTCAGGTCTTTCAGTGCTCTGTCAAACTCTTCACGCAGTATCGTATCTCCCATTTCATCTTCATCTACATCCTCTTCCATTTCCATAATATTGTCCTCAAGTACATCGCCCTTGTATAGACCCTCTATATACTCCTTCCACGTTTCTGCTTTCCCTTCTTAGAACTGGGTTTCCATCTGAGCTCTTGATGTTCATACAAGTGGTTCGCTTATCTCCAAAGGTCTCTTTAATTTTCCTGTAGGCAGTATATATCTTACCCCTAGTGAAATAAGCCTCTACATTCTTACATTTGTCCTCTAGCCATCCCTGCTTAGCCATTTTGCACTTCCTGTCGATCTCATTTTTGAGACGTTTGTATTCCTTTTTGCCTGCTTCATTTACTGCATTTTTATATTTTCTCCTTTCATCAATTAAATTCAATATATCTTCTGTTACCCAAGGATTTCTACTAGCCGTCGTCTTTTTACCTATTTTATCCTCTGCTGCCTTCACTATTTCATCCCTCAAAGCTACCCATTCTTCTTCTACTGTATTTCCTTCCCCCATTCCAGTCAATTGTTCCCTTATGCTCTCCCTGAAACTCTGTACAACCTCTGGTTCTTTCAGTTTATTCAGGTCCCATCTCCTTAAATTCCCACCTTTTTGCAGTTTCTTCAGTTTTAATCTACAGGTCATAACCAATATATTGTGGTCAGAGTCCACATCTGCCCCTGGAAACGTCTTACAATTTAAAACCTGGTTCCTAAATCTCTGTCTTACCATTATATAATCTATCTGATACCTTTTAGTATCTCCAGGGTTCTTCCAGGTATACAACCTTCTATCATGATTCTTAAACCAAGTGTTAGCTATGATTAAGTTGTGCTCTGTGCAAAATTCTACCAGGCGGCTTCCTGTTTCATTTCTTAGCCCCAATCCATATTCACCTACTACGTTTCCTTCTCTCCCTTTTCCTACACTCGAATTCCAGTCACCCATGACTATTAAATTTTCGTTTCCATTCACTATTTGAATAACTTCTTTTATTTCATCATACATTTCTTCAATTTCTTCGTCATCTGCAGAGTTAGTTGGCATATAAACTTGTACTACTGTAGTAGTTGTGGGCTTCGTATCTATCTTGGCCACAATAATGCGTTCACTAAGCTGTTTGTAGTAGCTTGCCCGCGTTCCTATTATCCTATTAATTATTAAACCTACTCCTGAATTACCCCTATTTGACTTTGTGTTTATACGGGATACTCTACCTGTGCTGTTAGAACATGTGCCTTTACAAGTACGACACAACATGTGGTTCATGCACGACGGAGCTCCTGCACATTTCAGTCGAAGTGTTCGTACGCTTCTCAACAACAGATTCGGTGTCCGATTTGTTGGTAGAGACTCCACGCTCTCCTGACCTCAACCCTCTTGACTTTCATTTATGGGAGCATTTGAAAGCTCTTGTCTACGCAACCCCGGTACCAAATGTAGAGACTCTTCGTGCTCGTATTATGGTCGGCTGTGATACAATAGCCATTCTCTAGGGCTGCATCAGCGCATCAGGGATTCCATGCGACGGAGGGTGGATGCATGTATCCTCGCTAACGGAGGACATTTTGAACATTTCCTGTAACAAAGTGTTTGAAGTGACGCTGGTACGTTCTGTTGCTGTGTGTTTCCATTCCATGATTAATGTGATTTGAAGAGAAGTAATAAAATGAGCTCTAACATGGAAAGTAAGCGTTTCCGGACACATGTCCACATAACATATTTTCTTTCTTTGTGTGTGAGGAATGTTTCCTGAAAGTTTGGCCGTACCTTTTTGTAACACCCAGTATAAAGTCCCATGCTTCTTGACGGAGCGTAGGGGAACGATGGGGAGACCCGCACCGCCGTACTAGGCAAGGTCCTAATGGAGGTGGTCTGCCGTTGCCTTCCTCCGACCGTAATGGGGATCAATGATGATGATGAAGAAGACGACACAACAACACCCAGTCATCTCGGGGCAGGTGAAAATTCCTGACCCCACCGGGAATCGAACCCGGGACCGTGCACGGGAAGCGAGAACGCTACTGCGAAACCACGAGTGACGGACCTGTATATATAGGCCGAATAAAAATTTTGCTCACTCGGACTTCGCAGCGCGATTCGTTACGTACTAGCAACACAAAAATGTCTCTCGCAAAATTTCGTCCTACGCAGGTAGTAAATGAACGTTAAAGATTAGCAGTCTGGCAACAGTGTTATCACGTGCACCGTGGCTACTTCTGTCAGCATATAGGTGAAGTGCTGTCCAGCTTTAGTCGAGTTGCAACTGTGACAGAGAGTGGACGTGCCGCAGCGGTCTCTCGTCCACTGCCGCGGCCGCTGTATGTTTACGTCTCGCGTGAGCAGAATGAGATTTTCACTCTGCAGCGGAGTGTGCGCTGATATGAAACTTCCTGGCAGATTAAAACTGTGTGCCCGACCGAGACTCGAACTCGGGACCTTTGCCTTTCGGGGGCAAGTGCTCTACCAACTGAGCTACCGAAGCACGACTCACGCCCGGTACTCACAGCTTCACTTCTGCCAGTATCTCGTCTCCTACCGTCCAAACTTTACAGAAGCTCTCCTGCGAAACTTGCAGAACTAGCACTCCTGAAAGAAAGGATATAGCGGAGACATGGCTTAGCCACAGCCTGGGGGATGTTTCCAGAATGAGATTTTCACTGTGAGTCGTGCTTCGGTAGCTCAGTTGGTAGAGCACTTGCCCGCGAAAGGCAAAGGTCCCGAGTTCGAGTCTCGGTCGGGCACACAGTTTTAATCTGCCAGGAAGTTTCATATCTCGCGTGAGGTTCGTGATTTCGTGTGTGCCATAACAACGTTCTGTAAGTAACATTTATAAATTAAGTATAACAGATTGTATCCAGTGCATCTTTGATCGGAACTCTCCGAATCCTACTGCTTTAGATATTCACAATTGGATACGTGAGCAACTTAAGATTGCTTATGAAGAAATTTTGGGCTTTCAGCTGGATTTCATTTTGAACTCTCTCTTTATAAGACCGAAAACTTCGGAGTTATGTGAAAATATTGTAACTTTCACTAGTGGTAATCGAAAAGTTAAGCATTTTGATGCCTCGATTAGTGAAGTAGAAATTGTGTATGCTGGCTATGAGAGCCGTAACGTGTGCATATTGTCTGCCGTTTGAATTTTGAAGTGACGATGCGTCAAGATAGCTGCTTCCCTGTGGACTTGTCCTTGGCGTCACTAATTAAAATTGGTCGTCTCCTTACGTCTACCAAGTTGACAGCTGTGTTGGGAATGTTCGAACTGATTTGAAGAAGCATATGTCTTTGTGTCTGCCCGTTGGTGGCATAGGGACGTTCATATCACAAGTGGACAGCCTCCCACATGCTCCTTTTTCAGGTGGACTGAGCACTTGCGGACGCACCTGTAGTAAGCGCAGGCCGGCGCAGCTTCCCTCTGACGCGAGCCACACTGCAGTCGCTCAGCAGCCCGAGCCGGCAGCTGCAATTCCCCTTACCGAAGACCACACTCGTGAGTCGAAGGAAGCTATAGTGACGGAGGTGGTGCCACCACACGACATGGAAAGTGTGGGTGGCACCCCGTGCCCCACTGGCCGTATCCGCGATGCCGATAGCATCTGCCACTCATTCAGGCGTCGATATTCTTGGCAAATCAAGCAAATCAAGGTGTTCAATTCCGGTTAGAAGTAATGACTGGGGGGGGGGGACGCCTTACATCTGTCACAAAAAAAAAAAAAAATGTGTCGTGCCTTCCGGAGTGCAGAAGAAAGCTGACCAACGAAAGCCTTCTCTGTTGAAACCGGTTGCGTCCATTCCATTAAGGGTGCTGCACCCGCGCCGGAATGTACACCTGGCTGCTGGCGCTACAGCCATGGAAGAAGACCCACCTGGGCCCGCATCTCGTGGTCGTGCGGTAGCGTTCTCGCTTCCCACGCCCGGGTTCCCGGGTTCGATTCCCGGCGGGGTCAGGGATTTTCTCTGCCTCGTGATGGCTGGGTGTTGTGTGCTGCCCTTAGGTTAGTTAGGTTTAAGTAGTTCTAAGTTCTAGGGGACTTATGACCACAGCAGTTGAGTCCCATAGTGTTCAGAGTCATTTGAACCAAGACCCACCTGCCGCGTCCGAAACGTCGCCCTGTTGTGCCGAAGTTGAGACCGGAACGCCACGTCCTGCTGCAACGCAGCTACGACCTCCCGATTTAGCGCCACAGTTATAATATCACTACACTCACTATTAACCGAGTTACGTGTGGCCATAAACCCAGCTCTTGCAGACTTTCTGTATGGCACTGCGGTCGATACTGCTCTTCTTCACGAAGTTACCGCTGCCGATATTGCTATTGCCGGTTATACTGTCATTTTTAATGTGAGTAGTGAAGATTCTACTGGAACCGCAATCATAGTGCATGACGGCATTCCCTTGACTAATGTTCAGCGTCTTCTTAATGGTCGAGGTATCTGAGGCACCGTCAACGGAACACAGATAATAAACCGCTATGCTCCATCTGGCTCAACCAAACGACACGAGCGCTCCCTCTTTTTTAAAGAAGAACTTCTATGTCTTACTAGCACCAGTGGCGGTCCGCTACTTATCGCTGGAGAGTACAAGTGCTTCCCCTTCGCCAAGGACCAATCGCCCAACTTCAGTAAGTGTCACGAACTGGAAACTCTGGTCACTGGCCTTCATCTCGTTGACACTTCGAAACAGTTACACGTCCTCGCGTGGCGTTTATCTGTCCAACTGTGTAGCAAGCAGTGTGGATATGATATATTTTTCTCCCACTCTGCAACCGCATGTCACGAGCGATTACAAAGCGCCAGTCAGTATTTCTGACCACTGTGCCTATTCCTTTTTAATAAATCTTACTGGAAGCTGTATACTAGCCTCTTGCAGGATCCTGAAATTAGAAATGTAATAAGACTCAACTGGGATCAAATTCTTCTACAAAGACACCGCAATCCCGACGATTTGACATGGTGGATTCGCTACGCAAAGCCTAGGCTTCAGTCAATAGTGAAACAGTACACATGGCGGGAACGACTCTGGCAAAAATCGAGCATAGAGTTTTACTATCAATGTATCAGGGACCTTTATCAAAGAAATACTATCCCAGACGCTGCATCATATGCAACGCTCAAGTACTTTAAAGTTAAAATCACTGGCATATGGCAAACGCAGCTCTCTGGAGTCTTTGTTCAGTCCCGACGAAAAGTCGTAGCTCGTACTTCTCCCGAAGCTTGGTCAAAGCGCGCATCTAAGCAACCTGCGGCCTGTCACGTTGCTTAATGCAGATTTCAAAATCATTACACGTGCGACCAAGATCCGTATGGAATCATTGTTGGAGAAGACTCTAGGCAGATACCAATGTTGTGCCATACCTCGTAATAGCATCCTTACTGCAGTATGTGGACTACGAGACATGAATGCTCCGCGGCAGCGTCCGGAACTTGTATTTTTAGAATTTTCTAAAGCGTTTGACAGTGTGAGCTATGAGTTTTAAATTGAAGCCTTGCAGAAGATGGGAAGTCACGATCGTAGTACAACAATTCTTCGCGATCTGTTATCAAATGCTTCCTCTCTAATTTTAATCAATGGTCACATCACAAAATCTCTCTGCATTGGTCCATCTATCCATCAAGGATGCCAGCTGTCGATGGCTGTATATGCCATAGCCATTTAATCACTACTACAACTCGTTGAACCTGGTCTCCCTGGAAGGCGTACTTAAAATCTACATGAAGGCGTCTGGCGCTCAGATCAACAGCAGGAAGACGACAATACTTCCCCTTCGTGGCGGTTTTGCCGAAACTCTTGAAGTGACATGGGCCGAGCAACGGGCGTCAAACTGTTCTCTGGAAATCTACCGGGAGACCACACCTGGCCGCATGATAACTAAGAACTGGGTGGACCTCCTGATACGCAATCAGTGGCACACTGGAACTGCACCCTGATAGACACGTGAACCTCATGCAAAAGGTGCAAAATATTCATGTATCCATTGCAAACAAAATGTGCTACATGGCCCAAGCGCTTCTGCTCCCATCTAGATCTACGTGATTACTCTGCTATTCACAAGAAAGTGCCTGGCAGAGGACTCAGTGAACCACCTTCAAGCTGTCTCTCTACAGTTCCACTTCTCTTATTTTATCGTGATGATCATTTCTCTCTGTGTAGGTGGGTGCCAACAGAATGTTTTCGCAATAGGAGGAGAAAACTGGTGATTCAAATTTCATGAGAAGATCCCGTCGCAGCGAAGAACGCCTTTGTTTTAATGATTGCCACTTCAATTCACGTATCATGTCTGTGGCACTCTCTCCCCTATCTCGCGATAATACAAAACGAGCTGCCCTTCTTTATACTTTTTCGATGTCATCCGTCAGTCCCACCTGATGCGGATCCCACACCGCACAGCAATACTCCAGAAGAGGCCGGACAAGCGTGGTGTAAGCAGTCTCTTTAATAGACCTGTTGCACCTTCTAAGTGTTCTGCCAATGAATTGCAGTCTTTGGTTTGCTCTACCCACAATATTATCTATGTGATAGTTAGGTTATTTGTAATTGTAATCTGTAAGTATTTAGTTGAATTTACAGCCTTCAGATTTGTGTAACTTACTGCGTAATCAAAATTTAGTAGATTTCTTTTAGTACTCATGTGAATAACTTCACACTTTTCTTTATTCAGGGTAATTGCCACTTTTCGCACCATACAGACATTTTATCTAAATCATTTTTCAATTGGTTTTGGTCATATCCTGACTTTATAAGACGATAAATGACAGCATTATCTGCAAACAATCTTAAACGACTAATGAGATTGTGTCCTATGCCGTTAATATAGATGAGGAGTGTCCCCCTCCGTAGCGCAGCGGTAGCGTTACTGCCTACTACACACGGGGGTTCAAATTGGTTCAAATTGCTCTGAGCACTATGGGACTCAACTGCTGTGGTTATCAGTCCCCTAGAACTTAGAACTACTTAAACCTAACTAACCTAAGGACATCACACACATCCATGCCCGAGGCAGGATTCGAACCTGCGACCGTAGCAGTCGCACGGTTCCGGACTGCGCGCCTAGAACCGCGAGACCACCGCGGCCGGCTACACACGGGGGCCCGGGTTCGATTGTCGGCAGGTGATTGGGTGTTGTGTGTCCTTCATCATCATTGACACGCAAGCCGCCGAAGAGGCGTCAACTAAAAGGCCGAATCCCGAAGGGGATATCCCGGCAAATAAATGCCATACGATAATTTCCTTTCACAGATCAGGAACAATAGAGGGCCTATAACGCTTCCTTTTGGAACGCCGGATATTACTTCTGTTTTACTCGATGACTTTCCGTCTATTACTACGAAGTGTGACCTTTCTGACGGGAAATCACAAATCAAGTCGCACAAATGAGGCGATATTCCATAGGCATGCAGTTTGGTTAGAAGACGCTTGTGAGGAACGGTGTCGAAAGCCCTCTGTAAATCTAAAGATACGGAATCAGTTTGACATCCCATGTCGATAGCACTCATTACTTTATCAGTATAAATAGATAGTTGTGTTTCGCAGGAACGATATTTTCTGAAACCATGCTATGTGACAATAAATCGTTTTCTTCGAAGTACTTCATAATGTTCGAATAAAAATGGTTCAAATGGCTCTGAGCACTATGGGACTTAACTTCTGAGGTCATCAGTCCCCTAGAACTTAGAACTACTTAAACCTAACTAACCTAAGGACATCACACACATCCATGCCTGGGGCAGGATTCGAACCTGCGACTGTAGCGGTCGCGCGGTTCCAGACTGTAGCGCCTAGAACCGCTCGGCCACCTCGGCCGGATGTTCGAATACAGTATATGTTCCAATACACTACTGAAAATCGACGTTAGAAGTATGGGCCTGTAATTCAACGGATTACTCCTACTTCCCTTTTTGGGTATTGGTGTGACTTGAGCAATTTTCCAGTCTTTAGGTACGGATCTTTCTGTGAGCGAGTGGTTGTATATAACTGCTAAATATGGGGCTATTGTATCAGCATACATTTACGCTTCGAATGGGCTCATGAACTAATTGTTCAAAATAATTTTCTGAGAAAGCATATAGTACGATTTCGGATGACGTTTTATTCCTGCCGTCGGCTTTAAACGTATAATTTTTCCAGCATATTGAGGGTAGATTGAAGTCACCACTGACTATAATCGCATGAGTGGGGAACCTGTTTGAAATGAGACTCAAGTTTCCTCAGGTTATCTTCCATTCAGAAGGTTGTTGCTATTATATTGACTTGTAAATAATAGATTTCAACTGTCAGTCGTCCTTTTTAAATTTTATTGGCAGACCTAGATTTCAGCTAGAAACTAGCCATTCTCAATGCACTATCATTTTTGACCAATGCATGTAATGCTTATTGGTCGGGCTTCATCCACAGTTCATTGAATACTACTGTAGTAGCTGAAATTTATTATCCCCAAGGCTCAAGTTTTCTTTCAACTGTTCAGCAACCGTATCTTCTGAGTCGGAGGTCGGTAAAACGATCCTATTAATAGTTTAATCCGATTGTCAAGTATAACCTCTACCCATACTATTTCGCAGGATCTATCTACTTCAATTTCACTACAGGGCAGACTGCTTCTGATAGCAATAAATACTCCATCACCAACTTTATTTAATCTGTCCTTTCTGAACACTGTTAGATACTTTGAAAAAATTTCGGCTGAACTTATTTCCGGCTTTAGCCAGCTTTTTGTAGCTAAAACTATTTGAGCTTCAGTGATTTCTATTAGGGCTTGGAGCTCTGGTTCTTTCCCAACACAGCTACGACAATTTACAACTACAATGCCGATCGTTTCTACAACTAACTTACTGTGTTTTTCCAGCCCTCGCTTAGACGGGCGCCCTTTCTGTGGTTCCCTGAAACCCTCTAACCTAAAAAACCGCCCCGTCCCTTCCACACAGCCCCCGCTACTCGTGTAGCTGCTTACTGTGTTTAGTGGACTCCTGATCTATTAAGCAGAACCCGGAAACCCACCACCCGATGGCGCAAGTTATGGAATATGCAGCCTACACGGTCACAGAACCGCCTGCGCCTCTGATTCAGACTCTCCACTCGGGTCTGCACTAAAAGACCACAGTCGGTTCTGTCGACGATGCTACAGATGGTGAGCTCCGCCAATCTCGGAAGTAAGACTGGCAGTCTTTACTATTTTCACCATTTCCGCTAGCCACCCGAAACCAGAGAGAATTTCCACCGATCCAAAGCGACACACGTCATTGGTACCCACATGAGCTACCACCTGCAGTTGGCTGCACGCTGTACTCTTCATGGCATCCGGAAGCACCCTTTCCGCACCCGGAATGACTCCCCCTGGTATGCACTCGGAGTGCACACTGGCTTCCTTCCCCTCCTTGGCAGTCATTACGCGCCTAACGTTGGAGCTCCCTGCTACCAGCAAACCCACCGTCTGTGAATTCCCAGACCTTGTGGGCCGAGAAACTTCCTCTGGAACAGGTGGACGACTGCATCCGGCTTAGAGACATCGTCAGCCACAGATAACGCCCGAAACTTGTTCGTCAAACAAACCGGGAAGGCCCTAAGATGCCCCTCGGAAGGTTTTTTACTGCCTGCCAAACTTTGGAATGATCTCCCACTCGACCAGAGGTGAGAGGTCAACCTCAGTGCAGGCAGTACCCAGGGCGGCCACCGCAGTGGTCCGATTTGGGGACACGTAGGACGTGCTCGATGTCTCTTGCATCCCCGCGTCTGACCTCCCACAGTGATGTCCCTTGGAAGCAGTCTCAAGCTGTGTGACGGAAGCCAACGCAGCCTGGAGCTGTGAGCGAAGGGTCGCCAACTCAGCTTGCATCTGTACACATCAATCACAATTCCTGTCCATTACTGCAGTCGCTCCTGTTTGAAGCTCGTAAAAATATGTAACAAACAAACCGTGTACTCTGCTTATTAGCAGCAGGAATTGGAAGTGCTCTCTCATTAACGGTCTAAACGACACTGAGCTACACTAACCAGAACAAAAAAAGCCTATACGATACGAGAGTCGATAACAACGGCGGTACTGTACACTACACTGTTATTAAAATAAAAGCTTGTGCCTGGTATGCACTCGAACTCGCAAGAAATTACAAAAATAGTCTACTAACTACACAATTATCTGTAAATAATGCGCTCCTGTTGGAAGCTCGTAAAAATATACAACAAACGAACGTTGTGCTCGCCTTATTAGCAGCAGGAATACGAGGTGCTCTATCTCTGACATTCTATCTGACACCCCCTGTAGGTTTGGCAGCGAATTTTCAGCAGGCGTTCAGCTGGTTTCTTCTACGTGGCAACATATTTAAAAGTACAGTTCGCAGCATTCAGCCAGCCTCTCTCACGGGTAGGACTTGGGCTAATCAGCGTCCGTCTCCTCATCAACCGAAAGAGAAAAGAAATACAGTGTCAGGGCGCATGCCTTCTCCGCAGTCTCTTAACCAGCTCGAGACCAACGAGCCTAGCGTGACATATACACCTCGCAAAGATTCTTCCAGAATACCAACACAGCTAAGTACTTCCTTGAAATTAGTTATGTGCGTGCCAGCCTTCCAAGCACCTCACAGCTCCGCAACAAGAAAATTTACACAATCACGACAAAGACCAATCGTGCAAACCCCATTGAAGAAAAGGAACAAGACGTGAAATGGACAGTACTGAGACAAAACATTCACTGGCGGTTCCTGCCTTCACGGATTCGCTCACGGTGGTATTTGTTTATCAGTGACAAAATCCCCACCACCGACAAACTGCACCGAAACCACCTTAGTTCAACAGCCACCTGCCACAAATGCGGGAACATTGATCCGATCGCGCACAGATTTGTTTGCTGAGCAGCGTTGGACATGTGGAACTTTTGCAGCCACCGACTAGCACTCACTGGTTGGACGAACGCACGCTATCTAAACGTTAGTCAACTGATGTGGCCTCACCGCATACGATACCCAGTTATGAAACGAAATGAAGCACTATGGATGATCGAACATACAGTCACCTATATTACTGAGCATTGCGATGCTACGTTATCCGAATATTTGTGTTACACTGACGGGGAATATTTTTGGATTGCACAGGATGACAATCATCGGAAAACATTTGCAACATGCTGCATACCATGATCAGGGAATCCCCGCAATAAACTCTTACAATGCTATCGCTGTTTCATGTGTTTCATCTAAATGATACAGATCTTAGATCAGTAGTATAAGCCAGCAACACAGGAGAAGCAAGTATATGGATCATTTGGAAGATGAACCTATAGCAAAGAAGATCGCTTTTATTTAACTGGAAGACCAAAAAATTCTTTTAATGCAAATATAGTTAATTTTATCCATAACGTCCAGAAGAGAGGACTTTTTTGGTCACGTGCAAAGAAATACATTTTATTCAACCATGAGTGATACGTGCTTAAATTCAGTTCGCCATTTATCTTTACTAAAGGAATTTTGTTACATTATGAAGTCGGAAGAACGATGGAATAGTATTTATTTCTTCATTCCCATATTATAATTTTACTACCGGGATATGCACGTACACAACAGAGGCACTGAAGCCTGGCCCATGAAGGCACTTTTGGTGAGCGAAAGGACGGGCTATAAGGGAAGATGCGACGCACGTTTAAACAAAATCAAAAAAATAAAGAAATAAATATTATAAAAAATATAAAAGTAGGTCAGTTAAAAAAAGAAAAAAATGGTACAATGGATAGAATTTTGGGTTAGCATGCAGGAGGTCGAGGGTTCGATTCTAGGTGGAGGTGTCTGCGTGGTACGGTATCTGGCGTCTTAAGAGCCATTTGTAGGTGTGTGGGTGTTATGTTGACAAGTTGCGCAACGGATTGATCTGACAAGTACCCTTTGGCTCCTGCAAGAATCAATTTCCACCCCACACTTCTACAGAAGTGAGACAGGCGCTCCTAACGTACCAAAAAGAAATGCCCAAAATACTTTCAGCAATAAATATCTTCTGGAGTCGTCCGCTGTAAGGAAAAGACACAAAACACATTCAGTGATTACACTTGATATTGTACAAAACATCTGCACTTACTATTACGAACACAGAAATGGAAGTACGATCGTTTTCATTGATCAGCTTTCATAGAAGCCTTCTTGCACGTCGTGGACGCGAATTGTTTCGCACCACTGCATCTACTAAGTTCCGAACCTGTTTTCTGTTCCGCCGTTTGCGGATACAATTTTGTGAATGGTTACAATAATAACAGGAAGCCAATGACTATTTCATAAACACTGTAATGTTACTGGACAAAGCAGCTTTCACTCGTGACATTATCTTTAATATACACTATTCCCATCATTGGCGTGACGTTAACCAGCGCGCGACTGTGGATATCAAGTTCGCTTCGGCATCAACGCCTGGGCCGGTCTATTGGGAGACAGGAGTTTGGGTCCCTACATGTTGCCTGACTAGTTGACTGCACGAAGGCTTCATGCATTCCTCTCAAACTATTTACCAGACACACTGGAAGACGTTCCACTTCATGTTCGGCATATGTTATGGTTCGTACATGACGGTGTACCTTCACACTTCGGAATTAATGTATGACGGTATTTATACAGATCATTTCGAAGGAAATGTCTCGGACAGGGAAGTCCAGTTGTATGCCTCCGCGTTCACTACCCTAAATCCTCTGAATTAGTTCCAGTGGTGACACTTGAAGGAGCACGTGTATTCTTCTCCGCCGACACATGTCAAAGAACTGATGGCGCGTGTCCATGCTGCTCTTGCGTCTGTGGATGCAGCCATGTAGCGAAGAGTCCAGAACCATATGATCCAGTGTGTCGCGTAATGTTTAGACGCACATGGAGAGCTACATTGAGCATCTGTTCTGAGGACAATGTATTCTTTTATAAACGTCATGCGGTAATTAATATGGAAGTTATTATTATCACTGGTTGCTAATGTGTTAAACCTGAGCGGATGTACTGCATGTAGTATAAATGACTAGTACATGTTATTTAACTGTGCAGTCATCTTTAGCATCTCGAAACTGATATTGTATTTATATTTATTCTGTCCTATGACAGGTCATTTGTTTCAACTGTCTATCTCTGGCCTGTCTGACCATGTTTATGTTACGATAACCTTTGCAAAACACTGTACTATGTAAATGTCGGATACTTGTGGGTTAAGAAGCACTGTACACTACAGTACTATGACATAATGAAATTGGATAATAAAAACAAATATGCCTTGACCCAGCATAGAACCCTCAACCTCATGTTCAAATGTGTGTGAATTCCTAAGGGACCAAACTGCTGAGGTCATCGGTCCCTAAACTTACACACTACTTAAACTAACTTATGCTAAGAACGACACACACACCCATGCACCGCGG
Organism: Schistocerca nitens; assembly: GCF_023898315.1. Classification (NCBI taxonomy): domain Eukaryota; kingdom Metazoa; phylum Arthropoda; class Insecta; order Orthoptera; family Acrididae; genus Schistocerca; species Schistocerca nitens. Next base: position 716,814,658 of record NC_064616.1, read on the forward strand.
TGGTCTCGCGGTTCTAGGCGCACAGTCCGGAACCGCGCGACTGCTACGGTCGCAGGTTCGAATCCTGCCTCGGGCATGGATGTGTGTGATGTCCTTAGGTTAGTTAGGTTTAACTAGTTCTAAGTTCTAGGGGACTGATGACCTAAGATGTTAAGTCCCATAGTGCTCAGAGCCATTTGAACCATTTTTTGAACACACCCATGCATGAGGGAGGATTCGAACCTCCGGCGGGAGGGGCCGCGCAGTCAGTGACATGGCGTCTCTAACCGCGCAGCCACTCCGCGCGGCTCGATCTAATGCATGCTAACCCAAAACTCTACGCACTTCACCAGCTGCAGAGCACTCCTGCGACAATCCAGTCAGAGATAGCTACCGTACTTGTGGTTACAGTGTTGCCAGTATGCTAATCTTTAACCTTCAATTACTGTCAGAAAAATGCATAGGACGACATTTTGTAACAGACATTTTTGTATTGCTAATATGTGAGGTACCGCGCTGCGAAATCCGGGTGCGCGAATTGTTCTTCATCCTATATATGTGAATGGTATCTGTTTTGTTGGACATGTCCGGCTCTTTATCACTTTATAACTAAAATAAAAAATGTTTATTAGTTACCTGTATTCTGCAATTACCAGTCAACGGATAAAAGCTCAAGTTGGGGAAAGCTATGTTGCGTATAAGATGAGATTGGAATAATCCAGCCATATATGCATCTCTCACGCAGACTGAATACTGAATTAATATATACTTGTACTTCAGCATTGATCTAAGGACATTACAAAAAAGTAATAATAATAATGCTAATAATAATAACAGTAAAAGTATTAATAATAAAATTTTCGTAATCGGTGGATCGCTGGGGGAGAAAGCGGTTATGACAACCGCTCATGAGACGCGGTAACTCTGGGTTTCAGTTCCAGTCCGGCACAACTTTTCAGCGTTGCCATTGCATTCCGACAGTGCCCTGTGCGGCTGGAAGTCACGAGTTGCCCACCCATTCTTTCTATTCATTATTCTTTTCTCCATCCTCTATTTCATATAAATATTCAATACATTCTATGCATTTGAAGTTTGTGGTGAAGAGAATTACTTTTTTCGGGGTGTGGAATCGGTACAGAGAGCTTAAATTTATTGATAGGCTCTTGTTTTTCGAATAATAACATATATTGTGTCTACATCTGTGTACCGCAAGCTACCTCAGGGTGTGTGACGGAGGATATTTCTGGTACGAACTTCCCTGTTCAGTTTGCGAATGGTGCATGAGCGGACCGACTGAGGGTAGCCTCCGTATGAGCTCTAATTTCACCGATTTCCTTACTGTGGTCAGTTCACGAGATGTATGTGGAAGGAACTAATGTATCGTCCGCTATTTTTCGAACTTACGCTCTGGGAATTTTTACAGTTGCCAGTTGCCTAGCTCCTCTCCTGTAGCGTCTGCCACTGGAGTGTGCTTAAGCATCTTTACAGCGCTCTCCTGCTTACTAAACTAACCCGCGTGAAGGTAATTCTCTTTGCAGGATTATCTCTGTCTCGCTTACACCAAGTGCAACATGCACCGACGAAGCGGGGAAGTCCACTGAGTCTTTGTGTCTCTCTCTTTCTCTTCTCGCTTTCTCTCTCTCTGTCTCTCTCTCTCTCTCTCTCGTGTGACGATGCGCCTCCGGCTGCCAGTCTTTTTATGTGACGCCATTTAGGCGACTTGTGTGTCGATGATAACGAAATGATGATGATGAGAACACAACATTCTGTTCCAGAACGAAGAAAATCTCCGACCCGGACGAGAATGGAACCCGGGTCCCTTCAGTTGGTATTCAGACACTTTGACCTCACAGCTGCCGACGCAGAAGGCCAAGCGAGTAATATGAATAACATGCAGTACCTAGTACTTCAACCGATGCTGATACATAATTGGAAAAAAACGGGAGACGTTATTTTTCAGCACGCCCTGCTAATTCTAGCGAAATATGTATGTCACAATTATGATACATTTTATCTATCTCTTCTGTGTAAATGTGTGGTGCGGCGTGATCGACAACGTGTAGTACTAGTTTTCTTAGACACCTCGAACAAGGACAGTGTACGAAGATGGCACGCATGATGGGGTTACACCATCGTTGTAAAATGAAGATCGGTGTTCTTTCTCTGCATAACGCAGCTACTATGCGTTGCACTCTTTGGAGTCATTCTAACTAAATCTGCCGTTTGCCGCAAGATGACTCCACTGCGGTGATATAATTCATTACAGTCCGATTTGTTCAAGTTTTACTCCATTAGGTTTTATTAGTGCGAATCGTTAAAAACAGTTTACAGAGTAAAGAAAAACGCAAGAGAATCAGTAGTGGTCCTTGGTGTGAACAGTGCTGTCATCATAAATACAGTAACTCGACGACCTCAAATTTATGCAGGTAGCTGTTCTGAAATTAGTCGAAAAATGCATCAAATCAGTGGAACTGTTGTAAAACATAGTAGCATACTTGCATTTGGTTTCTAATCAATAAGTCAGTTTTTGGCTCTTGTTAATTTTTATAAGGTGTATATAATACGTAAGAGTCTATCACGTCTCAAGTCCAGTCAATGGACGTTCCATATTCATGTTTATAAATTTCTTAACTTTCATTTGTCCGTACTACCATCTCTGAACTTTACTTACAACTCAAGGAAAGCCACCTATATCACATGTTTCAGTTACGTCTTTTTCTTTACGCAAGTTGGTTCCCGAAGCCTTTGGATACACGATATTTTCCCCCGTGTTTCTTCACGCACCGCTGTACGGCGTTCCTTATTCCTGGTAGCGCCGGACGCGGAGACCCAGAAAGCCAAGAGTACTCGTGGTGCGTGACTGCCAAGTGATCTGTGCTGGCACGTGGCTATTTACATCTCAGTGTTTACCATAGCGTCACGCAAACTGGGGGAAGTGGGGAACTGCTGGATGAAGTTTACATCTCCGGACCTCTGAGACTACTTCTTCTTCCTGACCAACCGGTAGACCACCTTGTAACTTTGAGAAGAGTAAAAGCGGTCCTTGACAGTGTGTCAAGTAGGAGAGTGTAGAATTTCGTTAGGAACCTTGTGATGGGGGTGAAGGACAGATGTTTATACTGCACAGTTCCTCGTCTTTTTCAAAGTTACTTGTCACATGCGTGAATACGGAACGTCAGAACGCAGAGGTTCAGGTACGAGTTACACGCGTTCGTTGTTCCCGCAGAGAATCATACACTCGTATAAAAAGTGTCTGAGATCGCGTTTACTGTCTGTAAAAATTATGTGGCGAGAAGACAGATCTGACAACTCGGATTCAAGCTTAGTATAGAAGGTATGCCAAGCCAGTTACTTCTTCCAGCCCACGGAAAAAGCATATAAAATGCGGTGGAACAAAAACTTCAGTGTACTGGCTGTCTCAAAAGGCAAGCTTCAATTTCAGTGTGTTACAGTATCCAAACTAATTACGATATTCACATCAAGTTTAGCTTATGTGAGAGACGAACTCACGAAGTTTTGTTCGTGTGTACTTTAATAAGCCACATTGGGCTCAGAGTGTTCCAGATAGGTAGACTGGCAGGCGTAGTACAGTTAGCCTCATGGGTCGCCAAAGAGTACACCGATGGACTTGTTTCCATGGAGATACGTCAAAGATAGAGTCTACCAAACGCCTGTCAACCACATCAGTGATTGAAAGAACAGAGTAGTTGCTGCCACTGCCACAGCTGATGCGGATAGAACTTGAATACAGACTAGATGTTGAACGTGCCACCAAAGCCGCACATGTTGGAACTGATTAAATGGTATAAAACTTTCTGGGATAGTGTGCTACATAAGCCGATCATAGTGTGATAGCCTAGTCTGCCTTCTATAACACATTTAAGTTGTATCGCACCTTTTGACACATAGGTACAGATAGTGCACTATGTTAACATTCAGTTGTCATGTATGTAGTGAATCTTGTTACAACGAGACCATACATCTAAGAACAATACTATAATTTTTATTAATTCAGCAACGGTATATTGGTGAATCATTGTGTACTCTTGAAAATAAACGAAACAACTTTTGACCTGTTTCAAAAAAACTTATTTCCAGACAATGTGTTTCGGCTTCTAAGCCCCTTTTTACAGTTCACAACAGAATTCAAACATGCCACCCAGAAAAAAAGAACTTATGTAAACTCCTTAAGTCCGTCACTTGAAGACGTAGACTCTAAAGATTATCTCTGTGGACTCTTTTAATTATGAAACAGTTACATCTGTGTTGAATAACCCCGTAACAATCACTCTGTTACAAAGTAAACACCGAAATAGAGCTTGTGCACGGGAACCACGATCTGAGTTATGTAAATGGATATTTGTGTGATTACCTTTTTATGAATGATGGCCTCAATATTTCAAAAATGTTACCATCTTAACTTCTATCTCAAAGATACTACACTGTCAAAAAGGGTGAATAATTCAACTGAGTTTGTTCATTCAGAAATAAATTTAGTGTTACAAAAAATGGCTTTGAGCACTATGGGACTCAACTGCTGAGGTCATTAGTCCCCTAGAACTTAGAACTAGTTAAACCTAACTAACCTAAGGACATCACAAACATCCACGCCCGAGGCAGGATTCGAACCTGCGACCGTAGCGGTCTTGCGGTTCCAGACTGCAGCGCCTTTAACCGCACGGCCACTTCGGCCGGCTAAATTTAGTGTTACACACATCTGTTACTTAATTTATAATTTGAGCATATAATTTGGTTAGAAATAACATCTGTGGTAAACTGTAATCATTTACGAAATAAAGGGGCACTGCTTAACCATTGCGACGAGAAACAGTGTAAATACTGTACGGAAAGAAAGGAAGGCGGAAGTAGATGTTTTGCAGCCAGGGCACTGGCTCAAAGAGGTGGTCTGTTTAAGGCAACCTCTCAGGTTTTAGGTTTCGTTTGAAATATTTCTGGAACAATCCGGGAAATGTAAATCAATGTGTCGGAACAGTTTTTTAAATTATTTAAACACATCCCTTCTTATAATTAATGCAGGGTCTTAGCCATTACGGATACGCGCTGGGTAAATTGCAGAGGAAATTATCTGGTATCATAAAGGCACAAAAATTCCCTGCAGGAGAGCTGGAATGAGAAACGTGAGGAAGTTGTTTGACGGGCGGCTGGGCAGGTGGTGCGCCGTGACCCATGCGCCAGCGCCGTTGTGGGAGCGTTGCTCTTGTGGGCGAGCTGGCCTGCTTGCAGGGCACCCGTTAGCTTGCTATGACCATACAGTACGCATGTCGTATCCATTTTGCCACATACCACTTACTATTCTGAACAGTTTTCATCACCTTTAAATTTCCTGTTTGTTTTATCTGCAAGAGCCAATCAGTCAAGTCAATCAAAATGGTGTAGCCCACCTTTTATACTGCAAAATGTGTATTTATTATTGACTAGTCAAGAAAGAGAATCAGACACGTACAAAATCAAATATACATGCACAGAATTAACAGTACTTATCACAATTAAAAGTGACGTAGATCGTGCTTCTAGGCCCACTATACACAGAAGAAAGGAATATAATATTTTAAGTGGTTGTTACTGTAACACAGAAACACTACGTTACTGCACACTGTCTACTGTTCAAAAACATGTTAAATGGATACCATTACATGACCTCAATGCGTTTAGTGAGAGTTTAGACATATCCTTATGGTAGCAGTGTATTAGATAATTTAAACAGCTCGCTCAAATAGTTTCCTGACGATGCCCGTACTTAACGACGAAGGACCATTGTTAAATAACTGTACAGAAATTCAAGAGGCTTTAATCCACTAAGAATAATTAATGGCAGCCTACCTTACATGCGAATGGATGTGTGAGAAACGTCTTTAACTTTCAAACACAACATTACTGGCATGACGCTGAACTCAGGCTTAATTTCTATATTTACAGAATGCTATTAAGTACAACGAACACTTGAAATCAGATGTAAGGAGCACAAAGGAATCTTCTGGTGTACTAAGAGGATCCGAGGACTAGTAAAACATCTGAAAGGAGATGATGTACAAGATACTTCTGTTACGTAATCTGAAGTATCACTCTATGAACATGAGGGGAACAACAAAGGAAATAACATATAAATGTAAAAAGCACTCTTTGTCATGTCCGAGACGCTAGTCCACAGAGTACGTAGGGAGACGTAGATACATAACAACACAATGAGCATTTTTTATTTTGGTGGGCAGTGCAGTTATTCAAAGTAACGACATACATTTCCTGACCAAAAAACTGAGTCATCATGAGGGAGGAAACGAAGTGAAACTTCACGGGGTGAGAGGGCGTGGGATGTTATCTCAGAGATTACAAAGTCGATTCAAATTTATGCAGAACTGAAAAGTATGAGCCCACTTATCAGTACGACGTTGCACCTCCTCTGGCCTGATTGCCTGCTCTGATTCGGTTGGGAAGGGGGTGATAAACCCATTTTTGCCTTTCCGGAGGCAGGCTGGCCCACAGCACTGGGATGGAGTTTACATCGGAGCTGCTCTTTCAAATGTTCCATCGGGGACAGACTTGAGGATTTTGATGACCACGTGAGTACCTCAACAACATGCAGACAGTTCACGGAGACTTTTTCCGTGTCTGGACAAGCATTACCCACTTGCAAAATTGCACCACGATACTATCACATTGGAGGAAGCAGAATGTCCGTGACGTATCAATGTGCCATTTGAGGTCCCTCAGTAACCATCAGCGGTGACGCGAAGTCATATCCGGTGACACCATGACATCTGCAGTAACACCTCTGTATCTCTCCAAAAAATTGGAAGAATGTGACCACTCCTCAGGCCGCCGCCGTAGTCGCCGAAGATGGTCATCCAGGGTACTTCCAATGGCTCCGAGCACTACGGGACTTAACATCTATGGTCATCAGTCCCATAGAACTTAGAACTACTTAAACCTAACCTAACCTAAGGACATCAATATCTAGGGTACTGCAGAGCCGTGTTTCGCCAGTGAACACAAGGCGACACCATTCATTACCAGTCGATGACTCTCGGTTGCGGCACCATAACACACGCAACCGTTTGTGTTGTGGTATTAACGGAAGCCTACACATAGTACGATAATTCCCTAGTTCTGCGCCGGCCGGAGTGGCCGTGCGGTTTTAGGCGCTACAGTCTGGAACCGAGCGACCGCTACGGTCGCAGGTTCGAATCCTGCCTCGGGCTTGGATGTGTGTGATGTCCTTAGGTTGGTTAGGCTTAATTAGTTCTAAGTTCTAGGCGACTGATGACCTCAGAAGTTAAGTCGCATAGTGCTCAGAGCCATTTGAACCAACCTAGTTCTGCTGCTGTTAGTCTCCCACGATTGTTGCATTATGACACAGAATGTTGCCGGACGTCTAATACTTGTTCTCGGAAGGCAGTTGGAGGTGTGGAGGGGTTACGACATGCTTGGTGCACAATGCGGCAATCCTTCCTCGGTTCGTCGAATGTGGTCGGCCGGAACCTTGACGTCGAGTATTCCTGGCCTGATATTCCCATGCACTCTAACATCAGTCCACTGTCACATCCGAATGCTTCACGAATCTGGGTATAGAACAACAAGACCATTTGGCCAAATGGGCACCCCCAAATAGGCCCCTTTCAAACTCTATCAGGTGCTGATAACGCTGTCTCATACGAGTATGCAGTCTCTCCTTGTCCTTCATAGCGATCACTCAACATCTGAAGCTGTTCGCGAATCTCATGTAACCTAGCAGGACTGGTAACAACAGTAAATACGAACAATGCCAGTGCACTCTCCTGGCCGTTCTGCGTCTCGCAGAGAATTGTAACTGTAATCAGTTACATATCAGCCGCTGATGCTAACGTGTACCATGTTACATTGATATCTGACTATGTTTTCTGAGTGCTTCACTTTTTTGTTGTTTTACAAATATTCAAAATCAGGTCTACTTAACCTTTTTTACCTACCACCCAGTAATATATCTCTGTTAATAGTTAAATTTTCTAACCGCCCATTGGTTCCACAGTGGTGATGTCTAAAGAAGGAAAGTAACTGTACCTTATAAAATTTATAAAGCAGAGCTACAACAGATTACAACATATAATAATAATAATAATAATAATAATAAACCCCGTGGAGGCCCGGGAAAAGAATAGGCCTCCGGTATGTTCTGCCAGTCGTAAAAGGCGACGAAAAGAACAAACCACTAATAGGGCTAACCCCCCTTTTAGTGTGATTACTTGGTTCAGGACAGAACTAAAGAAGCCTCGGACAAGCGCCGTCATGGTCGGGGACGACGCTTGAACCTTATGCCCGCCCACAATGGTAACGACACTGCTAGCCAACTGGAAAATGATTTAAATCCAAATAGAGGTGTTTTGCAGGATATGCTTCCTGCAACCACCCTAGAAGGAAAACAAAGACAGAGGATGAGATGGTCAGATGAAGTTAATCGACACCTCATGTTCTGTTATTACCAAGCAACAAACCTAGGAACCAACACAACTGGATACAGATCACAAGTATACACAACATTTATTACCAGATACCCAGAATTAAAATTTTTAACAGAACAACGTCTAGCTGATCAGATTCGTGTAGTAATAAAAAATAACAGGATACCCCAGTCAGAATTAGAAAACATCAAACAACAAGTACAACAAATACTGGAACAAAATAATGTGCAATTAGAAGAAGAAGAAAATACAGTAATGGACTCAAACATCCCAGAGCAAACAAACAAAGAACAACACGCATCAATTAAACAATCAGAGGAAAATGAAATTTTAAGACAGCCACCAGCAAAAGCACAAATAGAACACGAAGTGACACACATGTTAGATATAGAAGAAAAATTTCAGTTGACATATATAGAATACAAAGACACAAATACAGACATTAGACCATTCTTGCATAGACCACCAAATAGCCCACAAGTCGAAACAACAATAAAAACTATCAACACAATCATACACAACAAAATAAATGAATACACAACTATGGAAGAGTTACAACTACTGGTTTATGTAGGAGCACTCACTACACTAAATATACACACTAGGCAGATATCAGAACCAACCAACACACAGAAGAAACCCACAAAACCAGCATGGCAATACAGGCTACAGATCAGAATAGAAAAACTGAGAAAAGACATCGGACAGTTAACACAATTTATAAGAAATGAAATATCAGACAAAAAACGAAAAAGGTTAGGTAAAATCTCACAACAAGAAGCAATAGAGCAATTAGATGAAAAGAAGCAAAAATTACACGCTTTGGCGAAACGACTTAGAAGATACAAAAAAAGTGAAAATAGAAGGAAACAAAACCAAACATTCAACACAAACCAAAAGAAATTTTACCAAACAATAGATAACACACACATAAAAATAGACAATCCACCAAACATAAGAGACATGGAACACTTCTGGAGCAGCATATGGTCAAACCCGGTACAACATAAGAGGCATGCACGGTGGATACAAGCAGAAACAGATACATACAAGATGATACCACAAATGCCTGAAGTGATAATTTTGCAACATGAAGTCACCCGAGCAATTAATTCTACGCACAATTGGAAAGCCCCTGGAAATGATAAAATAGCAAATTTCTGGCTAAAGAAGTTCACCTCAACACATTCACATCTAACTAAATTATTTAACAGTTACATTGCAGACCCATACATATTCCCTGATACACTTACACATGGAATAACTTATCTGAAACCTAAAGATCAAGCAGACACAGCAAACCCAGCTAAATATCGCCCCATAACATGCCTACCAACAATCTACAAAATATTAACTTCAGTCATTACACAGAAATTAATGACACATACAACACAGAACAAAATTATAAATGAAGAACAAAAAGGCTGCTGCAAAGGAGCGCGAGGATGTAAAGAGCAACTGATAATAGATGCAGAGGTGACATATCAAGCTAAAACTAAACAAAGGTCTCTACACTACGCATACATTGATTACCAAAAAGCTTTTGATAGTGTACCCCACTCATGGTTACTACAAATATTGGAAATATACAAAGTAGATCCTAAATTGATACAGTTCCTAAACATAGTAATGAAAAACTGGAAAACCACACTTAATATCCAAACAAATTCAGATAATATCACATCACAGCCAATACAGATTAAGCGTGGAATATACCAAGGAGACTCATTAAGTCCTTTCTGGTTCTGCCTTGCTCTGAACCCACTATCCAACATGCTAAATAATACAAATTATGGATACAATATTACTGGAACACACCCACACAAAATCACACATTTGCTATACATGGATGATCTAAAACTACTGGCAGCAACAAATCAACAACTCAACCAATTACTAAAGATAACAGAAGTATTCAGCAATGATATAAGTATGGCGTTTGGAACAGACAAATGTAAGAAAAATAGCATAGTCAAGGGAAAACACACTAAACAAGAAGATTACATATTGGATAACCACAGCGACTGCATAGAAGCGATGGAAAAAACGGATGCCTATAAATATCTAGGATACAGACAAAAAATAGGAATAGATAATACAAATATTAAAGAAGAACTAAAAGAAAAATATAGACAAAGACTAACAAAAATACTGAAAACAGAATTGACAGCAAGAAACAAGACCAAAGCTATAAATACTTATGCCATACCAATATTGACCTACTCATTTGGAGTAGTGAAATGGAGTAACACAGACCTAGAAGCACTCAATACACTTACACGATCACAATGCCATAAATATAGAATACATCACATACATTCAGCAACAGAAAGATTCACATTAAGCAGAAAGGAAGGAGGAAGGGGATTTATCGATATAAAAAACCTACATTATGGACAGGTAGACAATTTAAGAAAATTCTTTATAGAACGAGCAGAAACTAGCAAAATACACAAAGCAATCACTCATATAAATACATCGGCTACACCACTACAATTTCATAATCACCTCTACAACCCGTTAGACCACATAACATCAACAGATACGAAGAAAGTAAATTGGAAAAAGAAAACACTTCATGGCAAGCACCCGTATCATCTAACACTGCCACACATCGATCAAGACGCATCCAACACATGGCTAAGAAAAGGCAATATATACAGTGAGACAGAAGGATTCATGATTGCAATACAGGATCAAACAATAAACACCAGGTATTACAGCAAGCATATTATTAAAGATCCCAATACCACAACAGATAAATGCAGACTTTGTAAACAACAAATAGAAACAGTAGATCACATCACAAGCGGATGTACAATACTAGCAAATACAGAATACCCCAGAAGACATGACAATGTCGCAAAAATAATACATCAACAGCTTGCCTTACAACATAAACTTTTAAAACAACAAGTTCCTACATACAAGTATGCACCACAAAATGTACTGGAGAATGATGAATACAAATTATACTGGAACAGAACCATTATAACAGATAAAACAACGCCACATAACAAACCTGACATCATACTCACCAATAAAAAGAAGAAATTAACACAACTAATCGAAATATCCATACCCAATACAACAAATATACAAAAGAAAACAGGAGAAAAAATTGAAAAATACATCCAACTGGCTGAGGAAGTCAAAGACATGTGGCATCAGGATAAAGTTGACATCATACCAATTATACTATCAACTACAGGAGTCATACCACACAATATCCACCAGTACATCAAAGCAATAGAGCTACATCCAAACGTATATATACAACTACAGAAATCCGTAATTATTGATACATGTTCAATTACCCGAAAGTTCCTAAATGCAATATAACACATACCGTACAGTTAATAGGAAGTGACGCTTGATCAAGGTCCGCGTCACTTTCCATTCTCAACCAGACTTAACGTCTGAGAAAGTAAAGAAATAATATTAATATGATAATTAGTTACCATATTTTATGTTAAAAGTTTACGAAAACTTAATGAAAATATTTCTAGAAACCCCGCTGCCTACCGCCGATCATGACAACTGGAACAACCAATTGCGGACGGTAGCGACCAGATTGACTCCCAGTGCTCTACGTTGTCTGGCATACTTTAATAACATAAAACATCAATAGGAAAAAAACTTTTACAACAAAAAAGCCGTCACCTTTTTGACTCAAATACTCACTGTCCCATGCCGCAAATAAAACGAACAAAGTATGTGCGTGAAGCACTATAGTTAATATTACGTAAGGAGAAAGTCTTGCTGAATTATGGTCCTTGTACGTGAATTTAGTTCCTTCTTAGGAAATCATTGACTGTTCTGTAGATTGGGATCTCAGTTCGTAACCTTTAGAGTTCCCGCCGAGACAGCGAGATGGTATTTCATAGGAATAAAATGTGTGAAAAGCAGACGACGAGAGTTTTCATGTAATCTGCAAAAATGGTTCAAATGGCTCTAAGCACTATGGGACTTAACATCTGAGGTCATCAGTCCCCTAGACTTAGAACTACTTAAACCTAAATAACCTAAGGACATCACAAACGTCCATGCCCGAGGCAGGATTCGAACCTGCGACCGTAGCAAAAGCGTGGCTCCAGACTGAAACACCTAGAAACGCTCGGCCACAGCGACTGACATATAATCTGCACGCAAACGAAATGTGATTAGTGTCACTCAAGCTGCGAAATCGTCGGTGTATTTTGGTCCATGGCGTCATCCAGACGGTGGGCGCCCAATCATCGAAATACGAGTAAAATACCCGGAAAACGGGGGTATAAGAAGTTTTACAATTGTTCTCGTAGCATTACACTCTGTAAGATGTTACCTATTTACATTTGATTCGTGAGCGCCTGTTACTTTTGTCAACGGATACTGCGTCAGAGCATGCTAGGAGTCGTCGGCCCCGGTGGTCTAGCGGTTCTAGGCGCGCAGTCTGGAACCGTGCGACTGCTACGGTCGCAGGTTCGAATCCTGCCTCGGGCATGGATGTGTGTGATGTCCTTAGGTTAGTTAGGTTCAAGTAGTTCTAAGTTCTAGGGGACTGATGACCACAGATCTTAAGTCCCATAGTGCTCAGAACCATTTTGAACCATGCTAGGAGTCAACATTTCCTTCCCCTACTAGATGACTCTAGTAGTAGTCTCAGGAAATGTTCCCTGACTAGAAGCCATTAATAATATGTAAATACCAGATTACGAGCCTCAGGGAAATGTTGGCTCCTAGCATGTTCTGACAAAGTAATCAGCCAATAAATATGTATGGCAATGACTATTCAGTCGAAACAGGTTTAGGTATTAAGGAATTTACATGAGCGTTTGATTGAAATAATCGTTATTGCCTAAAATCTTATTTCAGGCACGTTTGCGCATACAGGGTTTCCTAGAAGGAATGGTCAGTTCAAATTCAAATGGCTCTAAGCACTATGGGACTTAACATCTGAGGTCATCAGTCCCATAGACCCAGAACTACTTAAACCTAAATAACCTAAGGACATTACACACATCCATGCCCGAGGCAGGATTCTAACCTGAAACCGTTGCAGCAGCGCGGTTCCGGACTGAAGTGCCTAGAACCGCTCGGCCACATCGTCCGGCTGAATGGTCAGTATTCATATAATTCGAGAGGCCTAACTGGACAATGAATCCACCTTCTTCAGTGCGGATGCAGAGATATGTCACACCTCCTGAGGGAATCTCGGAAGAGCGAATATGGAGGAAATGGACAGCGGCTCCGGATAGGTGGCGCTCGATGGGAGCGTGGATCACCCGTGAGGCGATCCGATATAGTCCGTACAGTTGCGATAACACTGTGTCCCGGATGGCGCAGTGGTTACGCACCTGCCTAGTAAGCAGAAAATTCCGGGTTAGAATCCAGATTCGGTACATATTTTTCACTCGCCGCCGCCGATTCCACGTGGTGTCCCAATGCAGCTGACAGCACTGAACTTTCGGCTTTCCTTTCCTTCCCCTCTCCACCTTCAATTTACATATTCAGAGATATGACAGGTACAATCATTTGAAGCAAAAAATATTATGGACATATGCCCTATTGTGAATGGTTTCCAAGATAGGAAACGTTTTATGTATATTGTTATTCATTTCCTGTATTATTCAGAACATTATCCCGTTTACACATGTACAGATGCACAACAGTCAGTAAATACTATGAAATGCCTTTTACAAAGTATCAATTGAAAAATAAGAATTTTTAACACATTCTCCACTAAGAATTATAGTACACGTCACATTACAGCTCTTGTACAGTTCGCAATAAATATTCAAATATCCCACCGACAATTTCAGTGCATTTGGGCACTCTTGGGAGAACATGTGTTGCTTATCCGAGTGCCTCTGCAAGTTCCATAATGCAGGCATGAACGTCCATGATGTGATAAAGTAGTTCATCTCGCGGATTCACCTTTCGTTTGACACCTCAGATTTCATCCAAAAACATAAGCAAAAATATAATGGCATAAGGTCTGGCAATCTTGGTGCCAATTAAATTGTATACAATCTAGCGATTAGGGTGCGTAAAGTTGGGTTGTTACCTCTCACATTTAGTAAAATGTGAATTGTCTGCGACATGCTAGAAGTATACTGGAGTCCCTGCGGCGAAATGCCTAAAATGACTGGACCTATCAGTATATTCCTTATCATGCAGCACCAAGCGGTGTTCTATCTGGGACACCATTGGTAACAGTGCATGTGTCCGTATGAAGTTCATTCCTCCAAATTAGATTTCCTTTCATACCCATGAATACTGACCATTCCTCCTGGAACTCCGGGTACAAATGATAACTGAATGATTGGATTCGCAAAGGCTCAATGGTGTCAGCCAACAAGGTTCAATGGTGTTAGCCAACACCAAAAATATACGGATAAATTAAGTGACATATTATGAATGGTGGCCATACAACAAATAGTGGAAGTAAATGGACAACTAATTAAACATATAGCCAATGGTCTTGCCACAGTGGTAACACCGGTTCCCGTCAGATCACCCAAGTTAAGCGCTGTCGGGCTTGGCTAGCACTTGGGTGGATGCCCATCCGGTATGCTGAGCGCTGTTGGCAATCGGGGTGCACTCAACCCTTGTGTGGCAAACTGAGGAGCTACTTGATTGAGGTAGCGGCTCCAGTCTCGGGAACTGACCTACGGCCGTGAGAGCGGTGTGCTGACCACATGCCCCTCCGTATCCGCATGCAGTGACGCCTGTGGGCTGAGGATGACATGGCGGCCAGTCGGTACCATTGGGCCTTCATGACCTGTGCGGGAGGAGTAATTAAACGTATGAAAAATAGCCAGCGCAGTTGGGCTTTCGTATACGCGATCATCTGCTAGAATACTCCATTAACCAACTGTTTATTTGTTGTTGTTGTGGTCTTCAGTCCTCAGACTGGTTTGATGCAGCTCTCCATGCTACTCTATCCTGTGCAAGCTTCTTCATCTCCCAGTACTTACTGCAACCTACATCCTTCTGAATCTGCTTAGTTTATTCATCTCTTGGTCTCCCTCTACGATTTTTACCCTCCACGCTGCCCTCCAATGCTAAATTTGTGATCCCCTGATGCCTCAGAACATATCCTAACAACCGGTCCCTTCTTCTTGTCAAGTTGTGCCACAAACTCCTCCCCAATTCTATTCAGTACCTCCTCATTAGTCATGTGGTCCACCCATCTAATCTTCAGCACTCTTCTGTAGCACCACATTTCGAAAGCTTCCATTCTCTTTTTGTCCAAACTATTTATCGTCCATGTTTCACTTCCATACATGGCCACACTCCATACAAATACTTTCAGAAACGACTTCCTGACAATTACATCTGTACTCGATGTTAATAAATTTCTCTTCTTCAGAAACGCTTTCCTTGACATTGCCAGTCTACATTTTATATCCTCTCTACTTCGACCATCATCAGTTATTTTGCTCCCCAAATAGCAAAACTCCTTTACTACTTTAAGTGTTTATTAACTGTTTATTTAACTGGCACGTAAATGAAAACTCTCTAAGCGAATGAGCTTCGCTGCAATCTAAGAGATATTCTACAAGTAACAGAGTGAAATATCTCGAAATAATACCCTGTAATAAGCACACAAAATATTAACATATTTAGAAGCGCCGTACATAAGTCCCTAGTGCTGCTCAGACAATTGCAAAATCGTTTGCCGGCTGGAGTGGCCGAGCGGTTCTAGGCGCTACAGTCTGGAGCCGCGCGACCTCAGCAGTTAAGCCCCATAGTGCTCAGAGCCATTTGAACCATTTTTTCAAAATCGTTTAAGTACCAGCTCATCGCCAAATCCGATAATCGAAGCAGCAGGGAACTATTCTAAGTCCCAAGCTGATTTTTCAGAGACGACCACCTGTAAAATACAAAATTGCTGCTGCCGACTCACCTGAATGAATGAAGAGTAAAGACGTAGAATGTTAATAACGTTTGTTTTATTTTAAGAGCTCTAAGAGTTTTTACATGAAAAAATTGGGAGGCATTACATTCCAGCAGGCACTCGTAGTAAGTACTTCGGTGAGTCACAAACTGAGACAGATCACGAGTGTGCCGTCACTTGAGCCTCAATATACTTGCACCGCACCATGCTACCACGTAAGTCTCAGAATTTCAGAAAATTGACTAACATTCAAGTTGACAATAATTTAAGCCTTTAGTTAACATACTGAGAGGTGCACTTTTCTTTACCACTCATTTCTTTCCTCGCAGGCTCTTCAAAGTATACTACTTCATTGTTAAACTATAAAATTATCATTTTCACACACATCCTCATCAGTACCAATAAACGTAACATCCGTTTATAATTATACATAAAAAAACCCGATCGGCTTGCAGTGAGCGTCCAAATGTTGTTTGCAGTGATGCTCTCAAAATTCACATACTTAGCACTACAGTTAAATTAAGAGCGCCTTTAATAACGGCCAAGTGAATAAATACTCGATTAACTACCAAATAAATGTTGAATCTACACATATTTTGCACTGTCAGAAAGGGATTGGTGACATCTACACTTAGCTTAGTTCCAGTTACTTGCATGTCTAAGAGGATTCGGTTTTCTAGCAAATTCATGATGTTATATGTAACATTTATTGATTGAATTTTGGAGTATGACGTTAAATAATCAGTGTGGATAGTTAACCCTACAGATAATGTCAAGTGCCTATTTGTGATTGTTATTATACAGGGAGTTCACAGTTCATGTTACACACTTCTAGAGGCTGTAGAGGGGACTTAGTAGATCAAGTCTTACATAGGAACCCATCTCCGGATACGTCGTCCGCTACTGATTGTCAAAGTAACAGACGGCGGCCCTTGTAAATGTATGTGTATATGGGGTGATTCCGTGCTGATGTTACAAAATTTCACGGATGATGGAGAAGGATAAACGTATCAATTAGAAGTAAGGGTCCGTGTACCGCAAACGAACGAATCGATATTGTTGTGTCGATTCCCTAAGGTCTCGACACAATGAGTGGATAGGTGCACGCGAAACTAACGCAGACGGGCGTAAATTCTGAAACAGGAGACTGGATGAAAACTATAAAGAAAAGAAGAGAGATTTTAATATACTTAACTTTAATGTAGTCTTGTTCTTGTTGAAATACATCTCTTGCATAGTAGTAAGCAATTAGCAATGATACACATGGCGCCTTGCTAGGTAGTAGCGATGGACTAGCTGAAGGCTATTTAATCTGTCTCTCGGCAAATGAGAGGAAGACGTGATACGTCTTGTCGCAAGCTATGTCGTCCGTACAACTGGGGCGAGGTCAAGTCCGTGTCTTGTGACCTGCCCTGTGGTGGCGCTACGTTTGCGAATACACAGTGGCGACACGCGGGTCCGACATGTACTACAGGACCGCGGCCGATTTAAGTTACCACCTAGCAAGTGTGGTGTCTAGCGGTGACACCACATTCCTCCCCCGCAAATCGGCGAACGGTCGTGAGATAAGGCTTCCGCCCGCCGTGGGGAGGACCCCATGTTGACGTATGCGATGAGGTGGGGAGCCTAACAACAGGCGAGGCTGTGCCACCCGCACCCGGCCATTCGGTCCGAGGGGAGCTAGGACAGGGTCAGCAGCTGTGGCAGTAGCTACACGACGAAAATCAATCGGAAACGATTCGACCACGTCATCGGCTTCCGAATCAATGAACATGCAAGCAAGTTCGGAAGAATCGAATGCTTTATCCTCAGCAACAGGCAAACGGGACAACGCATCAGCGTTGCCGTGCTTAGCAGTGGACCGATACAAGATATCGTAGCGGTACTGCGAGAGAAAAAGAGACCAGCGAATGAATTTCTGCGCTGTACGTGGAGGTACAGGCTTGTTCGGATGAAAAAGCGATGTCAAAGGTTTGTGGTCCGTGATGATTGTAAAGTGACGACCATACAAGAAGTCATGGAACTTGGTAACACCAAACACTAGAGCTAAAGCTTCTTTCTCTATTTGTGAATAATTTCTTTGCGCAGATGAGAGCAATTTTGACGCAAAGGCAATAGGGCGATCATGCGAGCCATCCTTGTGCGCAAGCACAGCACCGATCCCGAAATCCGATGCATCTACCATCAACAAAAGGGGTTTTCGGGGATCGAATGGCGTCAGGCAAGTATTGGAAAGTAACGCCGATTTCAACTGGCGAAAGGCGCGTTCGCATGCCGTCGTCCAGACGAACGGAACACCTTTACGGCGTAAGCGATGAAGCGGAGCTGAAATGGAAGAAGCATTGCGCACAAACTGTGAATAATAATTTACCTTACCCAGCACACTCTGTAGCTGTTTTAAGTTCTGCGGTGACGGCAAGTCCTGAATGGCACGAAGGTGCTCCGGACTCGGATGTATACCTTGGGCATTTATGACATGCCCCAGGTACGGTAAGTCACGAGCAAAAAACACACATTTGTCCTTCCTCAAGCGAAGACCATTCTGACGCAATACCTGAAATAATGTTCGGAGATTCTGCAAATGTTCGGCTTCTGTCTTTCCTGAGATCACAATATCGTCCAGATAGTTCGCAGCAGTAGGGACCGACGCACAAATAGTTTGTAAATATTGCTGAAACAAAGCAGGGGCGGATGCACACCCGAATGGCAGTCTTTTGAAGCGATACAAGCCAAGATGCGTGTTGACCACTAAGACGCGCTGGGATTCCTCGTCCACAAGTATCTGCAAGTACGCATCTGCTAGGTCCAATTTTGAAAAATATTTTCCCGGGCACAGTTTGTCAAAAAGATCTTCCGGGCGGGGCAAAGGAAAAGTAGCAGTCACAAGTTGTGGATTCACAGTGGCCTTGAAGTCCACACAAAGTCTCAATTGTCCGGAAGGTTTTGGCAAAATTACTAAGGGTGAGGCCCAGAGAGAAGCCTGCACACGTTCAATGACACCTTGAGATTCTAAATCGTGCAATGTTCTTGCGACCTCATCACGCAATGCGTGGGGAACATTGCGCGCTCTGAAAAATTTCGGTTGCGCGTTGTCTTTCAGTTCCAAATGCGCTTCATAGTTCTTAGCGCAACCAAGGCCCGGTGCAAAAATGTCTGCAAATTCTTCACAAAGACTAGAAACACTGGCGGAAGGCACAGTCTGATTCACTGATAGGACCAGATTTACTATAGACAAATTAAACAATTGAAACAAATCTAAACCAAACAAGTTCACTGCACTAGAGGAACGAAGAACATAAAATGACACAAGTTTTGTCCGTCCCTTGTATGTTGCAAGAAGGCTGCACTGTCCTAACACAGGTATATGCTGTCCTGAGTAACCAGTTAACGTAACATTTGCGGCACGCAATGGCGGGGCGCCCAGTTGTTTGTACGTGTCGTGATTAATCAATGAAACTGCAGCTCCGGTATCGAGCTGGAATGGTATCACTTTTCCTGCAAAGTCGAAGTCCACAAAAAGTTTATTGTCTTGTTGACGACAAGAGCGACTGTCTCGTGCAATTTGAACTGATACAGGTCCAGAAGCACTTGCAACTTTACGGGATTTCCGGCGACGTCGACGCACACTTTGGGTGGGACGAACACAGTCACTGTTAGCTAAAGTGTCACTGGACGGGTGGGAATGTACTACATGGATGTCCATGGGTGAAGGTCCCCGAGCCTGATTGTCCTGGGTTCGATTCCGGCGCGAAGCAAAGGGCCTGGAATTTGTGTGATTGTCTGACCTAAGCTTTTTCTGGCAAACACTTTGTACATGTCCTTTCTTTTGGCAGTAAAAGCAAATAGCTTGGCGTGACGGGCAATTTTCACGCGAATGTCTAGTTGCACACCGCGGGCAAGATTTCACTGCATTTGCTTGCTTACGCGGCGCACGTGGTTGCCAGCGAGGCGGCCGCTGCGAAGTCGGGCGCGAGGGCCGCTTAGCGTCCCGTGCAGCGGGCCCGGCGGGCCGATTAACGTGACACACTGCTGGCGAAGTTTCAAATGATGCCTGAGCAAAGTCAAGTGTGTCTTGCCTGTCCAATATGTCTATCACTTGTTGCAGGGAGGGATTAACTAGTTTCAAAATCTGTTCCCTTATGCGAACATCAGAAACGTTCTGTGCAATTGCATCACGCACCATAGTATCTGAATATGGGAGGCCACATTCACAGGCAAACGCGCAGTCTCTAGTAAGTCCTTGCAAAGTTGCTACCCACTCCCTGTTAGTCTGACCGGCCGTACGTTTTGTACGAAAAAACGTATACCGTTTGGCAACTACATTTACTGTTTCTTTGAAATAGGCATCTAAAGCCGACAAAATTTCTTCGTAGGACAGAGTTGCTACGTCGCGTCGGGGAAACAATTTCACTATCACACGGTAGGTAGACACACCGACACAAGAAAGCAAAAACGGCTGCCGCTCTTTACCTTGAATTCCATAAGCAGTGAGGTGGAAGTTGAACTGATCGGCCCACTCAGTCCAGCTTTCGGTTGTGGCCTCAAAGGGCCTAAATGGCGGTGCGACAGCGTTGTGTGGCTGCGGTAGCGAAGAAGCGGCTGCCGCCGCATCGGTTTGCAGCGCACGTTGACCCTGGACGAGCTGTCCAAGGGCTTCCAATAACGCCTGCATCTGCTGATTCTGCAAGCGAAAAAATTCGGACAGTACATCTGGAGAATGCGGCGAAGCCATGACACAAGCAAATTAGAGCAAGTATAACACAAAGACTGCAACGTGGGCGCGGCATCCCATCCTCGTCGCCAAAATATTGTTGTGTCGATTCCCTAAGGTCTCGACACAATGAGTGGATAGGTGCACGCGAAACTAACGCAGACGGGCGTAAATTCTGAAACAGGAGACTGGATGAAAACTATAAAGAAAAGAAGAGAGATTTTAATATACTTAACTTTAATGTAGTCTTGTTCTTGTTGAAATACATCTCTTGCATAGTAGTAAGCAATTAGCAATGATACACATGGCGCCTTGCTAGGTAGTAGCGATGGACTAGCTGAAGGCTATTTAATCTGTCTCTCGGCAAATGAGAGGAAGACGTGATACGTCTTGTCGCAAGCTATGTCGTCCGTACAACTGGGGCGAGGTCAAGTCCGTGTCTTGTGACCTGCCCTGTGGTGGCGCTACGTTTGCGAATACACAGTGGCGACACGCGGGTCCGACATGTACTACAGGACCGCGGCCGATTTAAGTTACCACCTAGCAAGTGTGGTGTCTAGCGGTGACACCACAGAAAGCTATAAGCGAGAACAGTTCTGAAATCGCTGACAGTGATGTACATGTATCGACACTGTTGTAAGTAACATTGTAGGGTAGGCAACTTTCAGAGGTGAGAGTGTGGACAAAAAACAGGAAAAAGTGTCTAGCTCCTCAGGTACGCATTTTATAGCCCATGTTCGTTAGACATTTTTTCTCGTCTTCGTCCATACCACCACCTCTGAAAGTTGCATACTCCACATTCTTAGCGACTTTTACATACATTTACAGGTGCCGGTGCCTATAACCTTGAAGCTCTGTATCGTCATCGGATAACGTTTCTCGTACAACTTGATTTACTAAGTCCCCTCTCCATCCTCTACAACTGTGTAACATGGATTGCGAAACACCCCATAATTACCATTTCCATACATATTTTGTATAATTATTCATTCAGCAATCTGCTGTAAGTTTCTAAATTTTCGTAGTAAAATTATCGGGTGACTGGTATTGACGTTGTCTCATTGACCCAACAATTTTGGTGTTCTGGATTTTCTGTCGCTTTATTGTAAGTTGTGGAACTATATTTCTGCACTTCGGCGTGGGCCAAGTTCATAACTTGCCACGAAGTTCGCTCGAGTTAGGCGTCCCACAGCGCCACGGATTTGTTAGCTGCTGTGGCCTCCCTACTCGCGGAGACAACTCGCATCCTCCAGCGATCCCAGACTGCCACTGACAACCATAGTCCCCTACCGCTGACTGTTGAGCAACAGGCTTACCTTAAAATTCATTGGCTTCGCCAAGTCTCCGTAGACCTCGGACTGCGTTTAAGATTGTCGTGTCACCAAAGCTAAGCTGTCATATTAACAATCGTCGTCTTTCCGAGCTCACGACAAAATTATAAGCTTCCAACACAACCTAAACCTGCGGCTGTGTTACAGATCTGCCTGTCACCAAAACCTAAATCCCGAAAATTAATGTGGAAGCAAAATAAGTATTGTCAGTTTTCCGTTCTATTCCTGAATCAAATGCCACGATATTATACATCACAGGTCAATTCAGGCATTTTCTTGCCCAATCTCCACTGCCGGGTTATGTTTTCTTGCTGATCCTGAGATATATTAAGAGTTGGTGTCAAAAAGCAGGTCTTACGTGAAACTGTGCTCCAAATGCGTATATATCGCAATTGCATTCGCAGCATTCGTTCAAAAATGGTTCAAATGGCTCTGAGCACTATGGGACTTAACATCTGAGGTCATCAGTCCCCTTGAACTTAGAACTACTTAAACCTAACTAACCTACGGACATCACACACATCCATGCCCAATGCAGGATTCCAACCTGCGACCGTAGCGGTCGCGCGGTTCCAGACTGAAGCGCCTAGAACCGCTCGGCGACACCGGCGGCATAGCATTCGCTCAGAAACAGATCGAGAGGAATCAGTATTGATATCATAAGAAAGTTTTTCACCTCCGTCGATACGCAAAACATTGTCCTACACACAGTAAGCAGTTTCATCCTACCGCGCACCGCTCAGTGCTGCTTTCACATGAAATTGCTTCTGGCCGACACGACTAGTGATAGTTTTTGCAGCTTGTTCACCACACGTGTTAACACAAGGCGAGAAAAAAGCATGTTGTAGAATTATGGTATTTTGGGCTTACCTCTGTGGAATAGTGGAACACATTTCGCCGGCACAGCAGTGCCGTTACTTGCAACACTCGCTGTAATGTGGCGTGATGGCGTTCGATAGCGTGCTGCCCAAAGCCGAGTCCATACATTAGCGCTTCAGATAGTGCGGCACCTGTGGCGAAAAGAAATAATGTCACAGTAACATTCAGTGAATGCAATTAGAATACACCTGCAAGTTTCCCCCGTTGATAAACTCTGGTAATCTGAATCAGTGGAAACTGTTACTGCTACTACAAACCAGATTTATTATTCTCATTTTGCTACGTCGAACCCGTTTTCTAATCATGGCTACAGATCTGTCCAGAAGTTAATGAAAGCGAGATTGCAATTGGAGCGGAGGAGTTTCATCGTTTCGGAAATAAAAAACCGTAAGGTACCTTTCATAGAAGGCTACTTGAATAATGTTGTAACTAACATTATTGGCTTACTGAAGAACTGAATTACCAAGAAAGATTTTTTATTTTATTTATTTGGCCTCTAGCTGCCTAGTTTTTAAGCCAATAGGAAGACTTCTGTTCCTCACTGTCAGAGCAATTGCTGTTGTTTATGTGTTTATGTTCATGTATCATTTCTTCAGATGTACACGGTCAGCGCAGTGGTTAGACACTGGACTCGCATTCGGGAGGACGACGGTTCAATCCCGCGTCCGGCCATCCTGATTTAGGTTTTCCGTGATTTCCTTAAATCACTCCAGGCAAATGCCGGGATGGTTCCTCTGAAAGGGCACGGCCGACTTCCTTCCCCATCCTTCCCTAATCCGATGAGACCGATGTACACGGTCAGTTTTACTTGCGAACGGATGAAACATTTTTTATTTATTAGTTTACTATTGATACCAAATGGGTGGTTTTTCTCTTAAAATTCTTTCCTGTTTTAGAAGATAACTATACTGAAAATGTACAACGTATAGTAATCTTACTAAATATACACGGACGGAAAAAAACACAACACCAAACAGGAGTCGTGCGACATAAACGAAAGTTGGTAGTCGTGTTTCTACATCTGAAAGATGATGGCTATTCAAATTTCGCCGGCCGCTGCGACCGAGCGTATCTAGGCGCTTCAGTCCGGATCCGCACTACTGCTACGGTCGCAGGTTCGAATCCTGCCTCGGGCATGGATGTATGTGATGTCCTTAAGTTAGTTAGGTTTAAGTAGTTCTAAGTCTAGGGGGCTGATGACCTCAGATGTTAAGTCCCATAGTGCTTACAGCCATTTGAACCATTTTTGCAGATTACATGAAAACTCTCGTCGTCTGCTTTTCACACATTTTATTCCTATGAAATACCATCTCGTTGTCTCGACGGGAACTGTAAAGGTCACGAACTGAGATCCCGATCTACAGAACAGTCAATGATTTCCTAAGAAGGAATGAAATTCACGTACAAGGACCATAATTTAGCAATACAGCAAATTTCGTACCGTCGCATAACAGTGGTACTAGTAGCGCTACTACACTCCTGGAAATGGAAAAAGGAACACATTGACACCGGTGTGTCAGACCCACCATACTTGCTCCGGACACTGCGAGAGGGCTGTACAAGCAATGATCACACGCACGGCACAGCGGACACACCAGGAACCGCGGTGTTGGCCGTCGAATGGCGCTAGCTGCGCAGCATTTGTGCACCGCCGCCGTCAGTGTCAGCCAGTTTGCTGTGTCATACGGAGCTCCATCGCAGTCTTTAACACTGGTAGCATGCCGCGACAGCGTGGACGTGAACCGTATGTGCAGTTGACGGACTTTGAGCGAGGGCGTATAGTGGGCGTGCACGAGGCCGGGTGGACGTACCGCCGAATTGCTCAACACGTGGGGCGTGAGGTCTCCACAGTACATCGATGTTGTCGCCAGTGGTCGGCGGAAGGTGCACGTGCCCGTCGACCTGGGACCGGACCGCAGCAACGCACGGATGCACGCCAAGACCGTAGGATCCTACGCAGTGCCGTAGGGGACCGCACCGCCACTTCCCAGCAAATTAGGGACACTGTTGCTCCTGGGGTATCGGCGAGGACCATTCGCAACCGTCTCCATGAAGCTGGGCTACGGTCCCGCACACCGTTAGGCCGTCTTCCGCTCACGCCCCAACATCGTGCAGCCCGCCTCCAGTGGTGTCGCAACAGGCGTGAATGGAGGGACGAATGGAGACGTGTCGTCTTCAGCGATGAGAGTTGCTTCTGCCTTGGTACCAATGATGGTCGTATGCGTGTTTGGCGCCGTGCAGGTGAGCGCCACAATCAGGACTGCATACGACCGAGGCACACAGGGCCAACACCCGGCATCATGGTGTGGGGAGCGATCTCCTACACTGGCCGTACACCACTGGTGATCGTCGAGGGGACACTGAATAGTGCACGGTACATCCAAACCGTCATCGAACCCATCGTTCTACCATTCCTAGACCGGCAAGGGAACTTGCTGTTCCAACAG
The DNA here is from genome assembly GCF_023898315.1 of Schistocerca nitens. Lineage (NCBI taxonomy): Eukaryota > Metazoa > Arthropoda > Insecta > Orthoptera > Acrididae > Schistocerca > Schistocerca nitens. The sequence continues at coordinate 716,840,340 of NC_064616.1, forward strand.
GACAATGCACGTCCGCATGTATCCCGTGCCACCCAACGTGCTCTAGAAGGTGTAAGTCAACTACCCTGGCCAGCAAGATCTCCGGATCTGTCCCCCATTGAGCATGTTTGGGACTGGATGAAGCGTCGTCTCACGCGGTCCGCACGTCCAGCACGAACGCTGGTCCAACTGAGGCGCCAGGTGGAAATGGCATGGCAAGCCGTTCCACAGGACTACATCCAGCATCTCTACGATCGTCTCCATGGGAGAATAGCAGCCTGCATTGCTGCGAAAGGTGGATATACACTGTACTAGTGCCGACATTGTGCATGCTGTGTTGCCTGTGTCTATGTGCCTGTGGTTCTGTGAGTGTGATCATGTGATGTATCTGACCCCAGGAATGTGTCAATAAAGTTTCCCCTTCCTGGGACAATGAATTCACGGTGTTCTTATTTCAATTTCTAGGAGTGTATAAGGATGCAAATCAGGTGTGCCTTCAATGTCAGCTGTAACGGTTGTGAGCGTAAATGTCTTCTGAGACTGGACGTGGTGAACTGATATTAGTGGAGAATGCCTTTAAGGCGGGAAGGACGACATTATCAACATGTTACTGAGTTTGAACGAGGTCGTCTAAGAAGGCTACGAGAAATTGCATGTTCCTTCTGCGACATTGCAGATGGACTCGACAGGAATGTAGCCACTGTAGATGAGTACTGGAAGCGGTAGTCACGAGATAGTACAGTTGCAAGGAAACTGGAATCCGGATAGTCACGTGGCACTACCAAGAGGGAAGACCATCGTGTTCGGGGAGTGGTTCTGGCGCATCGTACTGCTCATGTAACAGCGGTATGAGCAGCAGTTGGCACCACCGTGACACAACTAACTGTTACCAATCGGACACTTCAAGGACAGCCCCGAGTCAGACGCCCTGTAGCGTGCATTCCACCGACCCCAAACTACCGCCATTTTCTACTTCTGTGGTGTCAAGTGAAACCTAATCAGAGGGCAGGGAGGAGGTCAGTTGTGTTTCTGATGAAAGATGGTTCTGCATCGGTGCCAGTAATGACCATATCTCGATTAGGAGGGGACCAGTTGAGGGCCTGAAACCAAACTTTCTGCGTGCTAGACACACTAGAGTTATGGTCTGGAGTTATGGTCTCGTGTGTCATTTCGTATGATATCAGGAGCTCTCTCGTGGCTATACCAAGCATCCTGACTGCTATATTGTACATCAGTCTGCTGATTCGACCTGCTATGCTGCCATTCGTGAACAGTACTGCAGGGGGCGTTTTCCAAAAGATTAACGCTCGTCGAAATACAGCTGCTGTAACCCAACATGCGCTACAGAGTATCGACGTGTAGGCTTGGGCTGGTCGATTGGACCTGGTCGATTGGACCAGCTGTAAACAGCATTAACCGTCCCTCTATTGACCTACCAAGTGCAACAGGTATGGAGCTCCATATCACGAACTGACATCCGGCACTTGTACAACACAATGTATGCACAGTAGTGTGCTTGCTTTCAACATTCTGGCTGTTACACCAGTTATTAATGTAGCAGTATTTCGCATTTGCAACGGCTTGTTTCGCTTTTACATGAACCTGTGATCTTGAAATGTTAATCAAAAATGGCTCTGAGCACTATGGGACTCAGCTGCTGTGGTCATCAGTCCCCTAGAACTTAGAACTACTTAAACCTAACTAACCTAAGGACATCACACACATCCATGCCCGAGGCAGGATTCGAACCTGCGACCGTAGCAGTCGCACGGTTCCGGACTGCGCGCCTAGAACCGCGAGACCACCGCGGCCGGCAAAATGTTAATCACTTAAATGTGTTACCTAGGCACATATATTCCCGAAATTTCGTTATTCTACATTAATTATTTTTCGTTGTTACGATTTTTTCCTCCAGTGTAGTATTCGCAATCTCGGATATGCATCTGGAAGCATTTTTGTTCATTAAAGTATGCTGCATATTATTTTACCTACTCACTAATTATTTATTGTTAGCGATTTACCTGTAGAATATGGTATTCTCTGTCACGGCTACGAGCATTCTAAATGTGGATTTTTTAAATATATAATTCTACGTTGCAAGTTATTTCATTGTACAGAATCTTGTCTTCAAGTATTGGACGTTAAGGTATATTAGTTAATAATTTTCAATCCCAAATGGCCATATTTGTGTTGAGCGGTTTTTGCAACAGCTGCTGACAATTATGAAACCCGGTACGCAGAATATCATGGAACAAATACTGTTTACTCCGTCAGTGATAGCAACAGGGATTCAAACAGACGGTAACTGCAGGTGTGACACATCCAACTTTAATCCGTGCTCAAAGAGAGGTCATCAATTACGTTATCTGGATTCTCAGGGAGAGAGGATTCTTTCTCACAAAAACTTTCTTGGGTGCGGCTTCCTAATTTTCTGCAATGAAGTTCTCATATAGTTAGATCTGCTACGTGAAGATTCCACCAAACGGAACAGAGTTTTACATAATTAAATGAGATATTCGGGTAGAATATTTCGTAACAGATATTCTTGTGACCCTAAATTTAGTGTTTTCTGAATTAAAAGGTCTTTCAGCTCAGTGTGGCAACATGTAACCTGTTTACTGACATGGTGCCATATCAGAATATTTATCTGAACAAAAGCGAACCTACAAAGTCGTAAGTTCAGGCAAACGTAAAAAAACAGCTACACCCAGAATATACGTCTCCTGCCGTCATAACGTAATTCATCGTTGCAGACGTTGTTAAGATAAAATCAAGTAAGGCATACTGTCTGGCTTTACATCCAGTCGTCGTTATCGCTGGGCAGAACTGTGTTTTCGCAAGGAAAGGTCAGCGGCACGCTACTAAGATTAAGGCAGCTCAAAATGCAGTACCAAGGTCTTGTTTCTTCTTGTTCTCGTATTACAAAAGTCTTGTTGCAATTTCTACTTTCACTGAAATAAGATTTTACGAAATTGAGTTTCCATTTAATTTAAGGGAGACAGCTGTAATTTCAAGTGACCTCATAAACTACGACAGGACACACCCTCGTCCCAGAAAGCAAAATCTTGCACTTATTCTATATGGGACATTAACTTTTTTGTGTTTCCTCCTGAATTTCAGTTTATTTTAAACATTGAACGTTCTATCAATGGCACGATGTTGCCAATTAACTTGGAAAGTCACAAAATATCGAATTTCATTCTTAACAATTATTTCTCATCAAAATTTACCTTGCAACACCCTTACAAGCTTTTCAGATTGTTTCTAACGACCCTGTATTATGGAATAGTTTCGTTAAATAATATACGAAACACAGCTTTTTTACGCCCATGAGCAAAGCGTTGCAATTAAATTTTCATGATGGATCTGCAACCAGTGTCTTAGATTGCCATTCTCATAAGACAGCTATAAACTGTAGGATACAGTTTCAGTCACTGCTACCATTATGTCTTTTCCGAGTCTACAGCATAACGGTTACAATTTCAGTGCATTAAACACTGAACAGCCAAAGAAACTGGTACAGATGTCTAATATCGTGTAGGACCCCCGCGAGCACGCAGAAGTGCCGCAGCACGAAGTGGCATGAATCTTGCAGGGCTGTCCATAAATCCGTAGGAGTACGAGGGGGCGGAGATTTTTCTTGAACAGCACGTTGCAAGGCATCCAAGATATGCTCAATAATGTTCACGACTGGGGAGTTTGTTGGCCAGCGGAAGTGCTTATACTCAAAGAGTGTTCCTGGAACCACTCTAGCAATTCTGGACGTGTGCGGTGTCACATAGTCCTGCTGGAATTTTACAAGTCCGTCGAAATGCACTATGGTCATGATTGGATGCAGGCGATTAGACAGGATGCTTACGTACCTGTCACCTATCAGAGTCGTACCTAGACGTATCAGGGGGCCCATATCACTCCAACTGCACACGCTCCACACCATTACAGAGCCTTCACTAGCTTGAACAATCTCCTGCTGACATGCAGGGCCCATGGATTCTTCAGGTTGTCTTCATAGCCGTACACGACCATCCGCTCGATACAATTTGAAACGAGACTCATCTGACCAGGCAACATGTTTCCAGTCATCAACAGTCCAATGTCGGCATTCAAAGGCATAGGCCAACAGTCCAATGTCGGCATTCAAAGGCATAGGCGAGGCGTAAAGCTTAGTGTCGTGCAGTAATTAAGGGTACACGAGTGGGCCTTCGGCTCCGAAAACCCATATCGATGATGTTTCGTTAAATGGGTCACACGCTGGCACTTGTTGATGGACCAGCATTGAAATCTGCAGCAATTTGCGGAAAGGTTGCACGTCTGTCACGTTGAACAATTCTCTTCAGTCGTCGTTGGTCCCGTTCTTGCACGATATTTTTCCGGACACAGCGATGTCAGAGATTTGATGTTTAGCCGGATTTCTAATGTTCACGGTACACTCGTGAAATGGTCGTACGGGAAAATTCCCACTTCATCGCTACCTCGGAGATTCTGTGTCCCATCTCTAATGTGCCGGCTATATTACCACGTTCAAGCTCATTTAAATCTTGATAACCTGCCATTGTAGCAGCAGTAACAAATCGAACGACACTTGTTGTCCTGTATAGGCGTTGCCGATCGCAGCGCCATCTTCTGCCTATTTACGCATCTCCGTACTTGAATACTTATGCCTATACCAGTTTCTTTGGCGCTTCAGTGTATTATCAGAAAATATAGGTTACCATTTCAGTTTACATATTCCCGATGTATACACCACAAACGTAAAAATTTCAGTACATTGCATTCACAAACAGAATTTTACTCCCAAATCGATTTTGAAGCCCCTACTGTTGCGTGCACAGCTGATAAATAACCATGTCTTCTCGTAAATGGCCCCATGCTATGGTGCACACCTTATAATCGAATATAAAACTCTTATTACACACTCCTGGAAATTGAAATAAGAACACCGTGAATTCATTGTCCCAGGAAGGGGAAACTTTATTGACACATTCCGGGGGTCAGATACATCACATGATCACACTGACAGAACCACAGACACATAGACACAGGCAACACAGCATGCACAATGTCGGCACTAGTACAGTGTATATCCACCTTTCGCAGCAATGCAGGCTGCTATTCTCCCATGGAGACGATCGTAGAGATGCTGGATGTAGTCCTGTGGAACGGCTTGCCATGCCATTTCCACCTGGCGCCTCAGTTGGACCAGCGTTCGTGCTGGACGTGCGGACCGCGTGAGACGACGCTTCATCCAGTCCCAAACATGCTCAATGGGGGACAGATCCGGAGATCTTGCTGGCCAGGGTAGTTGACTTACACCTTCTAGAGCACGTTGGGTGGCACGGGATACATGCGGACGTGCATTGTCCTGTTGGAACAGCAAGTTCCCTTGCCGGTCTAGGAATGGTAGAACGATGGGTTCGATGACGGTTTGGATGTACCGTGCACTATTCAGTGTCCCCTCGACGATCACCAGTGGTGTACGGCCAGTGTAGGAGATCGCTCCCCACACCATGATGCCGGGTGTTGGCCCTGTGTGCCTCGGTCGTATGCAGTCCTGATTGTGGCGCTCACCTGCACGGCGCCAAACACGCATACGACCATCATTGGCACCAAGGCAGAAGCGAATCTCATCGCTGAAGACGACACGTCTCCATTCGTCCCTCCATTCACGCCTGTCGCGACACCACTGGAGGCGGGCTGCACGATGTTGGGGCGTGAGCGGAAGACGGCCTAACGGTGTGCGGGACCGTAGCCCAGCTTCATGGAGACGGTTGCGAATGGTCCTCGCCGATACCCCAGGAGCAACAGTGTCCCTAATTTGCTGGGAAGTGGCGGTGCGGTCCCCTACGGCACTGCGTAGGATCCTACGGTTTTGGCGTGCATCCGTGCGTCGCTGCGGTCCGGTCCCAGGTCGACGGGCACGTGCACCTTCCGCCGACCACTGGCGACAACATCGATGTACTGTGGAGACCTCACGCCCCACGTGTTGAGCAATTCGGCGGTACGTCCACCCGGCCTCCCGCATGCCCATTATACGCCCTCGCTCAAAGTCCGTCAACTGCACATACGGTTCACGTCCACGCTGTCGCGGCATGCTACCAGTGTTAAAGACTGCGATGGAGCTCCGTATGCCACGGCAAACTGGCTGCCACTGACGGCGGCGGTGCACAAATGCTGCGCAGCTAGCGCCATTCGACGGCCAACACCGCGGTTCCTGGTGTGTCCGCTGTGCCGTGCGTGTGATCATTGCTTGTACAGCCCTCTCGCAGTGTCCGGAGCAAGTATGGTGGGTCTGACACACCGGTGTCAATGTGATCTTTTTTCCATTTCCAGGAGTGTATTTTGTCGATAACGACAATTTACGGTGCTGTATAGCGTAAACTATAAATAACTTGGATGGAATTACACTCTAAGAGAGAGGTAGAAAAAAAGGGATGCAACATGAAGGAATCGTCAGAACGTGACGGAAATCGCTATATATGATGTACATGTACAGACAAACAAATGATTGCAATTTCAGTAAAATTGGATAATGTATTCAAGAGAAAGAGCTTCACTGATTGAGAAAGTTAAAAACATGTTGGTCCTCCTCTGAACTTTATGTAAGCAATTATTGGGCTTCGCATTGACTGATAAAGTTGTTGGTTGTCATGCGGGACATCGTGCTAAATTCTGCCAAGCTGGCGTGTTAGATCGTCAAAATCAAGATCTAGTTGTAAGGCGCTGCTGATTATGCTCCAGGTTTTCTCGTCTCGGGAGAGATTCAGCGACCTTGCTGGCCAAGGTAGTGTTTGGGAAGCACAAAAACAAGCAGTAGAAATTCTCGCCATGCGCAATGTACTGCAATGTCAACTCAGGAGGCTTCCCCCGAAGGGCACAAAATTGGGCCTAAAATATTGCCGATGAACCGCTGTGCTGTAAGAGTGCCGCGGATGATAAGCAAAATGGTCCTCTTCTGAAAAGAAATGGCATCCCAAACCATCTCTCGGGTTTGTCGGGTCGTATGGCTGGAGAAAGCCACGTTGGTATCCCATCTTTGTCCGGTCGTCTCCAGACACGTTTTCAGCCTGTAATTTCATTGACTGGAATATAATTGTCTTCAGTGATAAGTTCTGCTTCGAACTGAGCCCCGATGGCCAGCGGAGACGTGTCTGCAGACGCCCTAAAATCAGGGGGATACCATTCTGACTATCGCCAATCATGTGACCTGACAACCGGAAGTAATGGTCTAGGATGGAATTTGTTTTCATAGTAGGACCCCTTTGGTTGTCATCCGCAGCGCGCTTAAAGCATAACGGTACGTTGACGATATTCTATGCTCCGTCTTGTTGCCCTTCATGGCAATCCACCCTACGCTTCATTTCAGCAAGTTAATGCCCTCCCACACAACGAGAGATTCTACCGCTTGCCTTCGTGCTTTCCAAACCGTGTCTTGGCCAGAGAGATCAACGGATCTCTTCCCAATCGAGAACATTTGGAGCGTTATGAGCAGGGCCCTCCAGTCAGTTGGGATTTTGATGATCTAACTCGTCAGTTGGATGGATTTTGGTATGATTTTCCTCGGGAGGACGTCTAACAACTCTTGTCAGTCAGTGCCAAGCCGAATAACTGCTTGCATATTGACCAGAGGTGGACCAGCATGTTATTGAATTTCTCGATTTACGAAGCACTTCCTATTAAATGAACGTTCCATTTTTTTTAATATTTATCATTTGTTTGTCTATATTTGCACATCACATCTACCGATTTCCGTCTCATTTGCATAATTCTTTAGTGGTGACTTTTTTAATTTTTTTAATTAGATTTTACATACTGTACAGTTGATATGTAAAGATCATTTAACATAAAATCTTTGTAATCTTCAGTGCTTAATTCCATAGGTGATAAGCGTTTCAAATATCTCGCTCTACGCATTAGATATTATGTTTCAGTTTCAAGAGCGTACAGTTTTGCTCAATGTTCTATGAATTCTGAAACTGTATCCCCCACCGATAATTTTTTCATTAAATTCCCAATCTTTTTAATAACACATGGGATGCTGTAAATGCTATTATTTAGGTAACTGGAAGTGTCAAACCACCCATGCACAACACTTTTAATAAAAACGTAAATGTATAAAGCGGTTATGCGATATATCAAGTTACCTGTCTCTGTATAACACATTTTAACACTTCTTCCTCAAATCTCTCCAATAAAATACGTATAATCGAACTCTATAACGGGAATTCTAGAATTATTTCAGCACTAATTACTATGAGCTTTCAACAACAATGTTAAGTCTACTTAATTCAAGAGCAACCAAATTTCCCTTAAATGAGACACTGCACTTGAAACTCAGTTTACAATGAAAGCAGCAGCTCTGTATTTACGCTCTCAACTTTCGACCAGATTAACATGGTTACTTTTTTTACAAATTTTTCATACCTTTGCCAAAAATATTGATATCTTTACTTTCAAGTAATTGTTTCCAAAATCGTTCAATGGACTGGGAGCATGACAGAATGTAGTATTCAGTGAACATTGTTTAAGTAAGATTAATTTTCAGACACTGTTTTCTGTAGTGAATCACATAAAACTTTTTAGCATCATGTGGACATCAGCTTCCTTGGAAACTCCTCAGTTGTGGTTCCTTTGGTGGTACCATTATCTCTGGGAGTAATGGTATATTTGAGTGAAGTTCATGGATATTTTCTGGATGCCCAAGGTATACGCCTAAAACGCTATCTGTGACTGAATAATGACGGTTAATTCTAGATTAGATAACACACATGAGCACCTGCTAGCATCTAGATACACTGTCCATTGGTGATGGCAATTATGTACCTGTACAACGGCATTCAGGTTGGAACAGAAAGGGGGAGCAGTGGATGGGATTGTGAAGCAGTAGGTGGGTGCTCAGGGAGGGGTGAGGGCGAAATGGGAGAGTGGAGTTCAATATCAAATTTTCTCCAGAATGTCTCTTGTTCTCGTACTACTGTTCGTGTTTCTCATTTACCTTGCCATTCTCGAGTAGCTATTTTGCATCCCTCTCCAGTCACCAATTATCTGCCTGTAGCTCTGTTTCATCCTGACATACTGGACCCTCTAGATTCTCGTATATTTTAGTTTTGCATAAACGTATATATGTATGTAGCTTCAAACGAGTAAATGATACTATTAGATGACATACAAGAACAATCAAGAAAGCTGAATTGTCTCTCGTTCTCGTTGTTTGCTATCTCGGACGGCGATCATCTGTGAGATACGTATTATTTATATTATCCCCATATTTTTTCATGAGGGCGACAGCGAAATTTGATCTGCTGTTCTAATAAGAACATATTGTTTTATTGTTCATAGATCCTTACCGTGCAGCGAATACTTTTGCTTATTACTAATCCCAGAGGAAGATTGCTTCATGATGTCGATAATGCTTTTTTATTTTCTCCAGAGGTAAATTCTTATTCCTGTTACTACTTAAATTCCCTTTCTCCAAACATATTCACAGTCGGTTAATAGAGATTTTAGGTAAGAACGACATTCTGTCTGAGGAGAAAAGTGGCTGACATATAATACATCTGACAACGACAATGTATGTCAATAATGTTTTGTGCGCCAAATGGCGCCGACGACCTACAGATTCTGAAGATTATAAACGTACGGCCTAAACCGGTTCTGATTATGGTCGTATTCTGTGACTCTATGTAACGCGAAAATAAATGCCTCGCAGAGCTTTGCCTTCAGGTTTTCTGTTTATCTTCTAACATTAAGACTTTTATTAGTCTACGATCAGAATAGTACGTGATGTTTTCTTATACATTTTTCTTTGTATACACCGGTCACCATTACTCGCATCCCCTTTGTGAAGAAGTCTCATAATGAATCCATACGCCTTGTTACAAAGTAAAAGGCTTTGCTACCCGAAAATCCCAAAGAGTATTTTATTTTCCTGTATCTTAATACCGTTCCTTGCTAATTAAGTCCATGACCTGCGGGCAGGAAGCAAAGTTACAGGTAAGAAAAACTACCGATACTGAAGATTAAATAAATGTGGCTCAAATATCCTTTTATTAAATTTTGTTGTTGTTGTTATGATCTTCAGTCCAAAAACTGCTTTAATGCAGCTCTCCACACAAGTCTGTCCCGCGCAAGTAGCTTCAGTTCTGCATAAATACTAAACTCGACATCTGTCTGAAACTGCTTAGTATCACTGTAGTCAAGCATTGGACTTAATCTACAATTTTTATCCCCTACTTACACGCAACTGATACCAAATCCAAATAACGATTTTGGCGGAGGGTTCCTTGTACCACTACTAGTCATTTACTTCTCTGTCCCAGCCACAAACAGAGCGAGGGAATACGTCTGCTTATTTGGATCTGTAGGAGCCCTAATTTCTCTTATCTAAACTTATCTTCATGGTCCTTACGTGAAATGTACTTTGAAATCAGTAGAATCGTTCGGTAGTCAGCTTAAAATGGCGGTTCTCTAAATTTTCTAGACATTATTTCGTGAAAAGAACGTCATATCTCCAGGGATTTCCATTTGAGTTCTCGGAGTATCTCCGTAATACTCATGCGTTGACCGAACCTTCCGGTAACAAAGTTAGCAGGCCGGCTCTGAACTGCTCCGTTGTCTTCCTTTAATCCGACCTGGTATGAACCCGAAACACTCTAGCATTACTCAAGAATGGGTCACACCAGTGTTATTTACGGAGTCTCCTTGGCAGATGAAACCCACGTTCCCAAAATTCTTCCAATAAGCCAAAGTTGATAATTCGCCTTACCTACTACCGTTCTTACGTGCTCATTCCATTTAATATCGCCTTGCAATGGTACTCCTACATATTTAATCGATGTGACTTTCTCAAGCTACAAACTACTAATGCTGTTTTCGAGTATTACGGGATTGTTTTCTCAGATCCGATCTACCCATATAATCTTCAACGTATTTTTGTAGCACCACATTCCAAAAGCTTCTCATGTCTGGTTGTCTTACAATCTCATAAGGCTAAACTACAGACAAATACCATCATAAAAGACCTCGTAACACTTAAATTTACAATAGATATTAAATAATTCCTTTTTTCAGTAACAGTTTTATTTCTTTGGTCACTTGATATTTTATATCCACTCTACTTCGGCCATGTCAGATATTTTGCTGCTCAGATAGCAAAACTCATCAGTTACTTTTAGCATCTGGTTTCCTAATCTAAATCCATTAGCATAGGCTCATTTAATTCGGCCTAATTCCATTACCCTTGTTTCACTTTTGTCAATGTTCAACTTATAACCTATTTTCAGGATACTATCCATTCCGTCCAACTGTTGTTCCAAGATCTTGTTCGTTTCTGAAATAATTACACTGCCATCGGCAAGTTCAAAGTTCTGTTTCATGTTCCTGAACACTAATAGTCTTTCCATTCGTTTCCTTACGCGCCTAATACCATATTACTCATTTACCTTCGAATGCTCTACTGTGGCTTACCTTTGTGTCTGTTGACCCACATTTGGCATTGAAGATGCTGTTATTTGAGGCAATTCTAAATTCTGCGTAATATCTTGTTCTCTTCACCAACAATATTATAATAATTTTTAAAGAATTTCTGCAGTATTTCTACTACCACACTTCGCTAACTCCCAGTATAAGTAACTTCAATCAACCCATTTCCCTTTCAAAATTATCGTACCTACTTACCCGAATGAGGGAACGCCATATTTATTTTTCTCGATGAAAGTATACTCCCCAGCAGTTCTCCCCCGGAGATCCAACTCGGAGACTATTTTAATACCGAAATCCCAGAGGAGTCCTAAAAGGTCTCGTTCCTCTCTCCAGGAATCACAATTATGTTAGTGTGACATCTCCGATGTGATTGCATCTACGGTACACAAGCCACCTTACCGTGACCAGTTTCATGGTTAGCTTGGTGCTCAACGAAATTATGCAAAAAAAAAAAAAAAAAAAAAAAAAGAACAAGAAAGAAAGAAATCAAGTGAAGGGCAATCTCTGCCTAGTCCTGTACTACGACGCTGATGTCTCATGGGATAATACTGTATCTTGTAGCTGGATGGCTCTTAACTTATCACATGCTGAGTGTGGTTCTGCCCCCCCGAGTCTTCTCACTAGAAGCTGCCAACAAGTCATAGACAGAGTAAGCATGAAGATGTTGCACTTCAGATGTTCAAGTGATAGTTGACACGCCATCGTGGATATACTTTACTACATAACATTCCGATTATACAGTACACGCCTGATATCAACGAATTCACATAGCCGGCCGCGGTGGCCAAGCGGTTCTAGGCGCTTCAGTCCGGAACCGCGCGACCACTACGGTCGCAGGTTCGAATCCTGCCTCGGGCACGGATGTGTGTGATGTCCTTAGGTTAGTTAGGTTTAGGTAGTTCTAAGTTCAAGGGGACTGATGATCTCAGATGTTAAGTCCCGTAGTGCTCAGAGCCATTTGAACCTTTTTTTTTTAATTCGCATAGCTTCGATTTCCTTCATTTGGCACATCTATGCATATACTGGCCCACATCTAACAGAAAGGTTTAGGTGTTCGTTTTTCCCGCGCGCTGTTCGGGAGTGGAATGGTAGAGAGATAGTATGATTGTGGTTCGATGAACCCTCTGCCAAGCACTTAAATGTGAATTGCAGAGTAGTCATATAGATGTAGATGTCGTTTGAGGCGCGATTTTCTTTTCACCATTTCTTAGATCAGTATAATCCTCTATTGCCGGCTGTTGTCGCCGAGCGGTTCTAGGCGCTTAAGTCTGGAACTGCGTGACCGCTACGTTCGCAGGTTCGAATCCTGCCTCGGGCATGGATGTGTGTGATGTCCTTAGGTTAGTTAGGTTTAAGTAGTTCTAAGTTCTAGGGGACTAGTGACCGTAGAAGTTAAGTCCCATAATCCTCAGAGCCATTTGAACCATAATCCTCTATTGTCCTAAAAAATTAATCGTTGTCTTCGCTAAGAATATAAAAATAATTTTTAAAGTGATTTTGTTGAAGTAGGCTTTGTTTTTATTTTGCAGGTTCTCGTGAATTGTATTTGTGTTGTTTTACTTGCCACCATGCTACTGCGTGGTGAGTGGTATGACGACAGTTCCTTACACTATATCGCTCATCTAGAAATGGTCAAATTTAAGTTGTCAGTTGTGTGGTTACTCTAGAGAGAGAAGCACGTTTGCAACTTGAGCCTTACAACCCGGAGGCGTGTTACCGTAAGCATTCATTTAGCAGAAAAGTTTCGTGATTGTGTAGGTACTCGACAGTGCAAGAGTAAATTTAAATGTAAAAGTCTCTTATTCTAATGTCTCTTATCATTTCCAAATAAATATTGTGGTCTTCTTTTACAGCCAATGTCCAAACTTTTAGTTTGTTACAGATTGGCTTTTGTCATATATTTTCCATAACATTTCGTCAATAGTTCTTTCATGTAAATGTATGACACTTTCTACTGCTTCAAGCATTCCTATTTTTGCTATCTCTGCTTTCTTTTCTTTCTTTTGTTGATCTAAAACATTTCAATTTCTGCTTAAGATGTGTAAGACTTTTAGAGTTACTTAAGTTTAAGAGACCCGAATCGGGTAGAACTAATATATGAGGCAATTGTTTAAAATGTTTTCGTTATAATAATCCCTTTATTGTTGCCAAAATGAATTATTGGCACAGTGTTTATTTGACTACAACTGAATATTGCAATTCTTCGAAACACTTATGATTGTACAGTGATGGTGAAAATGGAACGGAGGTTAGGTTTTAACGTACTGTCGATGGTAAAATGAGTGGAAAAATGTGGCTGTGTGCGATTTAGTAAATAGGAAATAGTAATGGGTTAATTGAGATTTGAACTCCATCCTCCTAATAACTAGATTGAAAAAAGTCCCAGAGATAGATCCCAGGGTTTATTCTTCTTTAGCTTCAGACTCCTATTCTGTTTCATTATTATCTTCCCCGCAGATACATCACAGGGTTTGCTCTTCCGTGTCTTCAAATTCCTTTTCTGTTTCATTATTATCCTCATGAAGCAGATTCTTTTACTTATTTCATAGACATATTTTATGGATCAAGGAGATCTACCGGCTTTTTGAAACCTACCGTGACTAATTACAGCCGGCCGGAATGGCCGAGCGGCTCTAGGCGCTACAGTCTGGAACCGCGCTACCGCTACGGTCGCAGGTACGAATCCTGCCTCTGGCATGGATGTGTGTGATGTCCTTAGATTAGTTAGGTTTAAGTAGTTCTAAGTTCTAGGGGACTGATGACCTCAGATGTTAAGTCCCATAGTGGTTAGAGCCATTTGAACCATTTTTTGGCTTAACATACGAAAAGATCTCTGAAATAACGAATCCATCAGAGTTTCCTGAATCTGGTATTTGTACGTAAGAACCTTGAAAGAGTTCCAAAAGAAAATAATCACATTTTAAATGCGACGCCAGTGTTATATTACTTACTACATGATTTACATAACAAAAAAATTGAATTGCTGTAAAGAAACGGGGGCAGACACAAAGTATCAAACTGCTTAGTTAGTAGATATCATGCAGGAGAGCAGTCACTCGGAAGCCACCATAGGGAATAGTTTATCGAGGTTTGTTACTAACAAATAATGGTTGTAGATCGTCAATGTTTATCAATCTGAACAGCAGTGGCCGACAGAAAGTTAGAGTATCAACAGAGCAGAACTATATAAGGGCCGTAACTTTAAATACAATAAAACCAGAAATATACATGTTATGTATACTGCCTATTGCTCAATTCAGCAGAAAAATGAGCAGTATCTCACCTACACTGTAGCAATGATTTTCACTATTGGCTATAAGTTATCGTCGAATAATGAGCAAAGGATAATCTAGCGTTGTCTTCAAAGGAAATCTGAATTCTACGAATAAGGATGGGTAATTTCACAAATAAGCATTATCTTGAAGTGTCTGAAACCATGAATATAATATATGATCTAAGTCTAGAGAAATATAAAATGATGTGTTTAATGTCTCTATCGAAGAATTATGACTGCACAAATTCTTAAGAGGAACATCTGCATTGCTTGCGACAACCGCCTGTTCCTGATTACGCTGTCAGTTATCCGCGTCCGTGTTCCATTCACTCCTTTAACGCTGTATAAACAACTATATATGCAGGTGAATTTGTGAGTAAGAGAAAAGTGGGTGGTTATTGACTTTCTGCCTGCGTCTCTTCATAACATGAGAACAGATGTTTGAACTATGGCGTTCAATAGACGTGAAAGAAAACATGAAGAGTGTTTGTTTTAGGGGAGGGTGGGAATGGTAACATAATTTCTAAACAATTATTCCATCTGTTCTTGCTATTACAGTTACCACTTTTCGTCTTACATATAATTTACTAATAGAGAAAGAAAATGATTTAATTCTTCTGTAACTCTGTTAAAAGTATTCCTTCCACGGCTGAACATGACTGAAAAATACTGAAGTACATGACTGTTATATTTTACGATTAAACGTAGTTTTCTCTCAAATTGTATTTCCGTCTTGTACACTGGAAACCTAATTGGAATTTGCGACTTGCATTGCATAGTAGATACGTGTTTAATACCCGTATTGTGCTGCTGAATTACATTTGCTAAGTTCGTTGGCTCTTTGGAGAAGCATCTGCGCAACTTGGTGCACTCGCATTTGGATGTACCGTATGTACAGCAGTTCTTCCTGCAGTACACATAAACAGCGCTGGTAGTCCACCTCCGGACGGGCATTGCTTAGCAATGCTAGTTACGCAGCTAAACTAGAGCAGAAGTCTCATTGCTCGAGGAACACATCGCCCCCAAGTCGTTTCAACTTGGTAATTCAAAAGAAGAATCCGCACGGTGCAGCAACATTTCTCTCGCAACTTAAATACCGCGCCCTTTCTGTCTACGAGTATTTTTATATATAGTGACCAGTAAACCGCTACAACGAAACTAAGGTACTGAAGAAAGGAGATGGGGTATTAACGAAACGATGAGAGCTATGATTGTTAAGTAGCCATGACTGGATCCCAAGCTGACTTTTCAGAATTATCTAGATCTTTCTGGTTAAGTGCCAAAACGATTATTTCAAGAAGGAACTTGTTGATAATGTCCTACACGCATGCTAGACGTAATCATACTCTCCGTTTATCGTAACTTCACTCTCAGTAACTCTTAAATACGTATCTGCATTCACACTCGACAAGGTGAAGAAAAAATTAGAGCTGGTCGTATATAAAACTGATTATTAGCACTAAATAAATTTTACCATCGTTTATTTTATCGCTGTTTCTTTCTGAAAACGTTTACTTCGCTATTCAGTCTATTTCTCTGCTATTTCCTAAATTACTCGAGGCTGAAAAAAGCGTTCCATTATAAATTATGTTAGTGGCGGAATTATATGCCTTTTCTCCATTTCACAATTCATTATAAAATGAACAGCATCGACCAGCCCGATGTAGCAAGTATTGAATGATTCTCGATGTATCCATCATTCTCCGACTAACAAACTGTTATACAGTTGCATATAATAATAGAATAGGCAGGACTTTTACACTGAGCAGCCCGAAAAATTAACAACATATCGAAAGTCTTTCCACAATCTCTCTGACAAAATAAGGCAGGAAAATGTTGTCACATAACAGAAAGACGAACCTTACTCACACTTAAGAACGCCAAACGAGATTATTCTTTCAATTTCCCCTCTCTAAATATATAACGCAATGACACAGTGCTTTTAGTCGCTGATTAATTTCCGTGAACAATCAAGTACACAGTTGAGATTTTGAGTCAGGTAGTTCCACAGATGGTGTTCACAATAAACGTGATGATGTGGAACCTCCCAGTTGAACAAAATATTGCGGACACAGAAAATATGTTAGTAGCTCTTCTACCCCCGATTCTTTAAAGAATCGAATTCTCTTACATGAAACAGCTTCAATCAGGTGATGACAACTGGATTAATATGTTAAATATTTAACATTAAGCATATAAAATCTTTAATGTTCAAGACGCAAAACCTTAATTATGTGGTTTCGTTAGTTTCTAATTATTCACCTGTAGACTAATGAAAAGGCAAAACCAAAACTGGATGGATACAGTCGTGACAATTTGCCCACCATGGGTTACACTGGCTCAGGAGATGTGCATGGTTTCTAACTTTAACACCTGCCTTATTGCGATCAACGTTTAACTTAACATTATACCTCTTAATTTGTCAGCAATGATAGGAAATACTTAAAATCAAACTTCTCTTGCCCCCGGAAGTCATTGGATAGGCCACCTGCATCTAGAATTAGGTGATCGTAGCCGCTGCAGATACACACGAAATTTTCCTTCAAGTGTGCAATGTAGAGCCTCCTGTGATCACAGTGTTAAATAAATAAACGCTGGTATTTAAAGCAACTATCAGATGAATTTCGTTTTCGTCGCAGGGCAAAAGTTATATCAGTACTAATTGAAAAAGACTACCAGTCTATCATACTGTAAAATTAAAACGCCCCGCCCGTATCATTAATATTTATAGTGTAACTAGGATACACGTCTGAATGCAATTAGTTTATGCACTGAGTTGTAGATAAGACCGTAATTTTTTTGCATGCGGAGTTTCACTGTATAATATTCAAACATACTTTTTAGTAAATAGTTTGCGTACATTTGAAACCATTTCACTCCAGAGCAGAAATCTTAAATTTAATATTTACCTGTCACGTTTAGTATATGAAAAGTTTCCTGGGATGTAGACAGTTATAATCGTCGAAGACAGCAGTCTCGCTTGCTGTTTGTGTGTTTAGAATAGTACGAAATTTGCTTCTCGAAATATCGCCAGTCTTTGACTACTAAATCCGACCGTACGCTAGTGATATTTTCAACATCCTTTTAAGGAAATTTCATGTTAAAAAACGCGGTTAGCTGGAATATATATGGAGGTGTAAGAAATCAGCCATTTTTCCCTTCTTGCAGTCCATTAATTGTTACTCGAAGAACAATGATAATACAGATAAAATAGTAAGATCCTTCATGCATGGCTCGCATGGTGAAGAGCATAAAGGAGTAAAGGAGCCTCTCTCCGACTGAATATGCTTCTTATCCATTGCGTTAGGTTCCGTAGTAGAATAGAAAGACATTTGTGGATTTCCAGTGAATGAAAGTGTTTCCATTTGAAAATAAAATCCGGAAGCTACACCACGTTTAGTGAATGATGTATCATTACACCTTTGCCTGGAATTTACTTCACCCAGGTTGCGGAGTAAGAAGATATTGTTGTTTTTGCAAAACTAATGTTTTAATTTTTTTATTGTAAGTATTGCGTCCAAGCGTGGCAGTAATGCCCAGTTTGGAAGCACTTGAGAATAATGGTTAACCTTTACTACGATGGGCCATGGTCTATGTCGCTTCAAGTTAGATCTGTTGACCTCTTTGGACACTCACTCTTACAACATTAGGACGTTTAGGTCGAAGGTTAATGTGCAAAACGTCTTTTTCAGTTTTTCATAAGAACTGCGGTACAGCGAATTTCGTTCTCCACGTCTCTGCGTGTATGCTAAAATGCCACGCGGGCTTACATTTAATATTCGCTAACCATAATTTTGCAGTAGCATTTAGTGATAAAAGGTAATGAAATTCATTTATTAGCGGGCGACGCTATTTTACCTGTACACTGACGGTTTCTGAGGGCTGCACTTTGCCGAGCTGTAAACGTATGGTTTCCTTTCCTGAAAACAATAATTATTAAGTTGTAGTCGAAATACTTTCATTTCTTCAGTCTAGGTTAGCAGCGCACATGAATTAATTTCAAATATCGTAGGAAACATACTAAAACTTATTTTCTTTTAATCTTTTTCCTCAAGTCCAAATAAAAATTTAGCCACCCGTGAAGTAGCCCCTCATCTTCAAGGGCACTTCATGGAAGAATCAATATTTCATATTATCTATAGTTTACAGTTTTTTATTGAACATAATTTTTCTAACCGATAAACAGTCGCAACAGGAGAACAATAATTATCATCTCCCTTACAAGTATTAGGCCTGTGGAGCCGTTATGGTCTCGTCGAGTTCTCCTGACATCTTTTCAATTGTCAGCCTAACAAACTTACACCGTTGCGGTGGTAATGTGGCATGGATTCTGGGATCCTCTTTCAACTCATTCGTTGTAGATGTTTCCTCCAATAGGTTTGATAGTTCTGAAAATCGTGTGTGTTATGTTCTATTTTTAGTTTTTTCAGCACATCTTCGTTCCTTTTGTGTTCCCATTTGGTGTAACCAACTGTTCTACATCTACAGCATACTCTGCAAATCACCTCATGGCGTGAGGCGGTGGATACTTCTGGTACCACCCCACTGATTCCCCCCTACGTGTTCCACTAGTACATAGCTCTTACTAAACATGTCCTTTCCTGTTTGAATATTTGAGGATGCCGTGAAATCGCAAGTTACGACGGTCAGCCGAACAGCCGAAGACGTGTTCCGATTGTGGGCAAGAAGGATATCTGACATCAATTTGTATACAACGTCACATGACACAACTGTCGCCAGGGAATGAGAAAATGTTGCCCGATCCTATAGTGCTCCTATTGACGTACGTCAGGGCGCTTCATCTAATTATCGATTGTCAACAGAAGCGTCGTCTCCAATTGACTCTGAACAGCAGCGACGCAGCTACAAGGCACTATAATCGGACAGTTCGTGATTCTCGTGTACCCCCTCGCACTGGTCTTGCAACGCGGATGTGGAACGGCCTTGGAGGAGAGACTGGCTGCACCAGACTTGGTGATGAGCACCGACGCTATTGTTCACAGTGGTAAATACCTCCAGTCATTCTCGGATACAATTTCTTATGTCCCAGAAAAACGGGCTCCGAAGCGACGGAAGAAACGCCGACTGACTCCATCCAATACCTACCAGACGATGTCTACACAGGACAAAAATGCCGACGACGGCAACCAGCAGGAACACATGAAGGCCGGTTTCCCATATGGGATGCGATTGTCAGTGGACTCGTAAGAGGCCTCTCACAGCGCCACGTTTCTGGATGATGGACAGCAGGTGGATCTGGTCTCTGCTCCACCACAAACGTGTTGCAACCTTCAGCTGCCCCATTAATTCCGCGGGATGAGCACTGCTGAAGTCCGAGTGCTGACGATGTCGAGGACGCGAAATCTACCGCTGTAATGAAAACAGATGCAGTTATGTCACGTCTCGACAGTCAAATACCGCTAGTTATTTGGGGGATCCACTATCGGCAGCGGAGCCTTCTTCAGGTCTCCCACCTCCACCATTCCCAATGGGCGCCAACGATACTGTCAGGCCTACCGGATTGGCACCATCAACTTAAATAGCATGACGTTTGTCTTGACCAGTTCACGTCTATTTAGACTTAGGTGACAAAAGTTATGGGATACCTCCTAATATCATGTCGGACCTCCTTTTTCCCAGCGTAGTGCATAACTCTGACATAGCATGAACTCAACAAGTCGTTGGAAGTTCCAAGCCAGACAATCTGACTTTTTTGTACATATGCCAGACCAAGTCCAGAGATCACTCGAATGGACTGCTTAGTGCGATGTCGCAACTGGAAACCATGTGAACTTGCAGATGTCGAGGGCGATGTTCATCAGCAGTGGCCTCCCAGGATGGACCTTGGCCTCATACTCTCTGTGATATGATCAAATGTTTGGAGGTCCTCTTTAAACACAAGTCGTCGGATGGCGCACCTTACCTGTAGTCGTCTCCTACAAGGCATTCATGCAGAGGTCCATGGCAACGTGCAGCAGCCTTCGAACATGGTACACTGGGTGGCTTACATCAACGTCTATCTGCTGTCGAGGATACTGGCTACAATCCTCCCAAATGCCAGTGACGATAGCATACAGTCTAAAGGCGGTCTTTGGTTACTTCGTAGTGAGGTAATGATCATCAGAGTGCGATACGAATTTCTCATCCTCCATACTACAGAGCGTGGTCTTGGAATGGTCAATGTGCAGGTTAGAGCAATTGCTTTACACATTGACGGATAAAAATCGCAACAACGAAAAATAATTAATGTAGAGTAATGAAACTCTGGGAATATATTTATAATAGATAACATTGAAGTGGTTAACATTGCAAGATCACAGGTTAATGTAAGTGCGAGGTACGCCATTGCAAATGTGAAATACTAGTACTTAGTGGCCAGAGTAACAGCCCGAATGTTGACTGCAAGCATACATATGTGCGTGCATTATATTGTACAGGTACCGGATGTCAGTTTATGGAATAAAATCCCATGCCTCTTGCACTATACCAGTCAATACAGGGGCGTTAACTGCTGTTTGTGGATGATGCTGGAGCTCTCGTCTGATGCTGTCCCCTATGTGCTCAATTGGAGACAGGTCTGGTGATCGACCAGGCCAAGGCAACATGTCGACATTCTGTAGAGCATGTTGGGTGACAATAGCCATATGTCGGCGAGCGTCATCGTGTTGGAAAACACCACCTTGGAACGTTGATCGTCAGTGGCAGCACAGCAGGTTGAATCATTATACTGACGTACAGTTTTGCAATCAGGGTGCGTGGGATTTTGTAGGCCCTCAAACTTGTCTCCTTCCAACCAACACACGACCATCATGGCACCGAGATGGCACCAGTTCTCATCAGAAAACACGACAGACTTTCACCCTGCCCACTACTGAACTCTCGCTTGACACCACTGAAGTCGCAAATGGCGGTTCTTTGGTGTCAGTTTGTAACACCGAAAATGCAGGATACATAGCACCTGCCACCGATATATAAACTTTTTTGTTGAATTGTATGTAAACATTTGTAATTTAGATGCTTTCTTTTTAATAAGTAAGGACATTGCTTCACTGTATGTGTACATTTAGGTAGAAGTCTGTTGACATTTCATTGTATTTATCTGTGTCTTTCTGTGAAACTTATAAGCTCTTGGAAAAAGCCAAAGGAATTGTTATTTGCATCGACTAGCAACGATAATAACAGTGCTTGTGCGTTGTAAAATCTTTGGGTAGGGAGTTGTTGCGCGGAACGAGCGGAGAGAGGGAGACTGGTTCCAGCTTTTGTAGTGTGCGGAAGTGTGGTGTTAACGCTCTCGCAGTAGAGTGTACCATTTCGGCGGCATCATGTACGCGCGCCGGCCAGATGTTTAGTAACAGGAGTAAGGACAGTGGATGGGCGGAAGAGGCTGTATTAATTACGATTGCCCGTTCCTGTAATTAGCCTTGCTCCACAAGATGCTACCGTCTTCAACAACAGCAGTCCCAGCAACACAGATTCGTCGTCGGCTCCGAGTTTCGTCGTATGCACAGCACTGAAGTAAGACTGCTCATTGCTAGAAAGTATTAACTGTTAACCCAGCAGCACTACTGAATGTGATTTGATTGATAAAATTTATTTAAATAATAGTCAGTTAAACTCAGGAAGATTGTCCTCATTGTCCTCAGACATTGTTACCAAGCAGGGTCCTTGTCCTTTTCTTTTTTTTTTTTTTCTTATATGCTAACAGAGTGTCATAAGAAACAAATTGAATATTTACAGCCAGTTTATTAATCAATAATTTCACTTTTAAGAATTGTAGCCTCAGTCTACTTTCAATTAACTGTTGTACAACAGAGGTTTCAGTATATGAGTAAAGTTAAGCAATTTCATTTTTCAAATTTGAGAATCAATTACTGGAAAAAATCCAAATTTAAAGAAATGCACAAATGAAGAGTGCGGAAGTTTTACTTATTTTACATATAGCTTGGAACACGTGACTGTTTGGTTCAAAATGGCTCTGAGCACTATGGGACTTAACATCTGAAGTCATCAGTCTGCTAGAACTTAGAACTACACATCCATGCCTGAGACAGGATTCGAAGCTGCGACCGCAGCAGTCGCACGGTTCCGGACTGAAGCGCCTAGAACCGCTCGGCCACCCCGGGCGTCTTGGCGGTTTGGTTTGGTATGCATTTTATTATTTATTTCTGTTCAAGACACTAAAAAGGTTCAGTTTTTCAGACAATAATTTGAAATCCAATTTTCCAATTTGCAAAATAAGTAACTGCAAAGTAAAAAGTGCTTCTTTTTTTCTAAATTTCTTTGACGACGTTACGTTGAGGTCACTGAATGTCATTGTTCATGTAACGTAGTTCAGTACTAACATACAAGTTAATTGCATATTTTCAAATCATTACTCAATTTTGTTTTCATAATTTAATGACAAACATAACGTTAGAGTGACTTCTCAGTTTATTTATCATTACTTACTCACTTAAAATTAGTGTCAAAAAAACGTGAAACCTTCAGTTGCCACGTCAGTGTTTAACAATACATGTCTTTCTTTCCCATCATCTTGTTCAGAGGTTTCAGTATATGAGTAACGTTAAGCAATTTCATTTTTCAAGTTTGAGAATCAATCACTGGAAAAAAATCCAAATTTAAAGAAAAGCACAAATTAAGAGTGCGGAAGTTTTATTTTACGTATAGATTTTACATATGTCTGGCGACCGTTAATTATGTTCTTTTCGTTCATTAGTGTAACTTTTGGATTCATGAACAGTAGTACCCCTTTTACTGTCCAGTGTTGTTCGTGAGTGAATGCACAAAATAACTTTCATTTTTCCAAATTATGACCTGTTCGGTTTAATTACTTTTTTAATTTTAGTAGACTTTTCCATCAGAAGGGTCTGTTGTCCAGTTTTCTCCTACTTATCGGTATTATTTCTTCGGGAAACATAGCCTTATCCAATTAGTAAAAATCCATTAGGCATACACGCGATCCACGGTCATATTTTATATCGCAAACAGGATAGGCCAATTAGTAAGGGGGAGGTTAGGCTACCATTTGATTGCACGCTACAGAGCGTCTGGCTCGGAATGGTCCTTGAAGTAACCGATTTGCTGTAGTTTGTTGACATACTGTGGCGCCAAATGCTGCTGAAATTGCTGTTGCAGATGCAGTACAATGTGCCAAGGCCATACGCCGAACACGATGGTCATCCCTCTAGGTAGCGCCGCGTTCGTCGTCCGGAACCTGGTCTTCTTCCTACCGTACATTCCCGTGACCACAGCTGCCAGCAACCATGTACATTGGTTACTTTCCTGTCAAGTATTTTTGAAGTATCGCAGAAGGAACATCAAATTTCTCGTAGACATATTACCCGATCTTGTTAATACTCAGTTTGGATAATGGCTTCTTTGTCTCGTTAGGAGTATTGTTGACTGACATCAACTTACCACTTTCGATCTCAAACGTTACGACCGTTACAGCGTGTATTTAAAGCAAACCTGATTGGTATCCTCATAGTGATGATACTCTTGCGCGACTTTGGCGAAATTTAAATAGACATCATCTCCCAAATGTAGAAACATGCCCGCCAGCTTTCGTTTATTTCACACAACTCCTTCTTTGTACTGCGATTTTTCCCTCCTGTGGGTTTGGGAGTAAGAATAGGCCCGCGGTATTCCTGCCTGTCGTAAGAGGCGACTAAAAGGAGTCTCAACTGTTTCGGCCTTTAATGTGATGGTTTGACCTCCATTTTTCCAAATTCAACAGAAATACGAGCCTTTTCGGGAAGGACACCTTACGTGGTGCACCATCAGTCCTCTGTGCCCAAAGACCTTGGCACTCTTTATCGTCTTGGCGTCGTAACTGCACCCTCCATCCCTCATTTTGGGCATACACACCTGATGGATTGTGTAAGTACGTCACCATCTGCACCCACGATCACTATGGACTACCCATGGCACCCAAAATCCAGCACGGTAACCAGCCGGTTGTGATGGGGTCGTCATGTCCCCTCTAGGTTGTAGCCCCCTGACAACACAGGAATCGTACTGCCGATGCCTGAGCTGACACCTACTCACGTATGCCAAGGAGTATATGCCCGTCTCTCTGGGGCATCGGGACTCCCGGCAACGGCCATCCTGCTAGGTGGCCTTTGCTGTGGCTGGGTGGCGCCCGTGGGGAGAGCCCCTGGTCGGAGTGGGTGGCATCGGGGCGGATGCCCCGCAATGAAGCGGGTGAAATCTCAATCTGGTGGTCGCCCGATCGCCAATGTCTCCAAGCGTGGTAAGGTGGAATTTAACGCTGTGACATATAACCCCAAATCGTTCCCTTCCCTAGCCACACCATGGGAGTAATGTAGGGCTGCAGACACAGGAGCCGTATTCACCGCGATGCCTTGTGTGCAGCAGAACTGATGGGGATTCGTTTTTGGGGACTCAGCTTCTTTTCTTCGTGCACAATCTCGAAGATAAGTTTGGGGAAGTGGCGTCCCTTTCCAAAATGAGGAGCGGGGCCATTCTGATACAAGCAGCTTCATCTGCACAGTCACGGGCATTACTCGCCTGTGAGAAGCTCAGTGACATCCCCATTACCGTCACTCCCCATAAGTCCTTAAATTTGGTCCAGGGGATTATTTTTCATAAAGATTTTCTGCTCCAGTCTGATGACGAGCTACGGGAGAACTTGGCACGACGAGGTGTACACTTTGTCCGTCGTGTCTTTAGGGGGCCCAAGGGTAATAGGGTCGCTACCGGTGCCTTCATCCTGGTCTTTGAGGGCGACTGCTTGCCTGAGAAGGTCAAGGTCATGATCTACCGGTGCGATGTCAAGCCCTATGTCCCGCCCCCTATGCGATGCTTCCAGTGCTGGAAATTCGGACACATGTCCTCCAGGTGCACTGCCAGCCCCACGTGTCGTGATTGTGGACGACCTTCGCATCCTAATGCTCCATGTGCTCCGCCTCCCACCTGCGTTAACTGTGGGGAGCATCATTCTCCCTGCTCACCAGACTGTGCAGTCTACCAACGAGAGCGGAAGATACAAGAAATTAAGACCTTGGACCGTTTAACTTACCAAGAGGCAAAGAAGAAGCTAGAACGACTCAACCCCACACCTATGTTGAGGAGTTATGCTACCGTCACACTGCCGCCACCAGTTCCTGCAAAGACTCCCTTCTCCGTTGGCCCACAGAGAAATCACGTTACGCCTGCCCCACCACTGGTACGGACCACTCTCTCTTCCACTACTCCCGAAACACCCAGTTTGGGAGCACTGCAGCCCAAACAACCGGGGACGTCAGTCCCCTCCTCTCAGCCGGAGAAGCGACAGCCTTCTCCAGCTACTCAGCCGGAGAGGCAACAGCCCTCTCCGACTACTCAGCCGGAGGTGCAACAGCCTCCTCCGGCCTCATTCGTTCGGAAGGGGTCCCTTGGGGGAGTCCCTTCCAATGTCTCCCAAGACTCCAGCCAGTGGCTGAAGAAGCCACCAGCTGCTGGTAGAAGGGCATCACGCTCTTCCTCTGTTCCTGACAATACGTCAGGAAAGCCCTCCCAGCATGCACACCCTCCTCCCAAAGACAAGAGGGTGAAGCTCTCCAAAAAGAATAAGGACCAAGTGGTTCCCGCGCCACCACTTCGTCACTTCAGCCTCTGAGGATGAGGTCGAGCTCTTTGCGTCCCCTTATGACCTGGATCTCGCAGTCTCATCAGAAACGATGGAAGGTGCGACGTCAGTCACTCAGTCAGTGGCAGCATGTGACTCTGCGAAGTAATTTGCCTTTTCAGTGCCTTCATGCCCCTACAGGACACGCTTTCTACCATCCTCCAGTGGAATAGAGGCGGTTATTTTAGCCATCTACCTGAGCTACGCCAGCTTCTAAGCATGACACCTGCTTTCTGCATTGCCCTCCAGGAAACCTGGTTCCCGGCAATGCGGACCCCTGTCCTTCGTGGATACATGGGCTATTACTGTAACCGTAGCTCTTACCATAGTGTGTCAGGTGGAGCCTGCGTGTATGTCCTTACCTCTGTATATAGTGCTCCTGTGCCCCTTCAAATATCATTGGAAGCTGTGGCTGTCCGCGTAAGGACTACCCAGGACATAACCGTCTGCAGTGTCTATCTCCCTCCGGGTGGTACAGTCCCCCTGACCGAATTAGCTGCACTTGTCACCCAACTACCAACGCCTTTTCTTCTCCTGGGGGATTTTAACGCCCACAATCCCCTGTGGGGAGGAACGAAGATTACTGGCCGAGGCAGAGTTGTCGAGAATCTCATCTCCCAACTCGACCTCTGCCTCTTAAACACTGGCGCCGCCAAATATTTCAGTGTGGCGCATGGCACGTTCTCGGCCATAGGTCTGTCGTTGTGCAGCCCAGGGCTAGTACCATTGGTTCACTGGAGAGTC
Source organism: Schistocerca nitens (assembly GCF_023898315.1). NCBI lineage: Eukaryota > Metazoa > Arthropoda > Insecta > Orthoptera > Acrididae > Schistocerca > Schistocerca nitens. The sequence continues at coordinate 716,867,444 of NC_064616.1, forward strand.
CATGACCACCTTTGTGGTAGTGACCATTTTCCCATCTTCCTTTCACTACCCCAGCGTCGCTCCCCTGAACGCTAGCCCAGATGGGTATTTAGCAAAGCAAAGTGGGAAGTGTTCTCCTCTGCTGCCACTGTTGACTCTCTCCCCCACGGTACCATCGATGTGGCGGTTGAGACACTGAGTGCAGCGATTGTTTCTGCTGCAGAACGTACCATTCCTCGTTCGTTAGGGTGCCCCGAGCGAAAGTCAGTGCCTTGGTGGTCGCTGGAGGTCGCTGAAGCCATTAAAGAGCGTCGGCGGGCTCTTCAGCGACATAAGCGGCACCCGTCTTTGGAGAACCTCATTTTCTTCAAACGTCTCCGTGCTCAGGTCTGGAGGCTCATCAAACGGCGGAAACAAGAGTGCTGGGAGAGGTACGTTTCCACCGTTCGTTCCCGTACTTCACCCTCCAAGGTGTGGATGAAGAATCGGCGCATCTATGGATTGCAGCACTCTACAGGTGTCCCAGGGCTTTCCATCAACGGGGCGCTATGCACCGATACCGATGTAATCGCTGAGCATTTCGCTCAACACTATGTTCGGGCGTCTGCGTCGGGGAATTACCCGCCTGCGTTTCGCGCGCTAAAACGACGGCAGGAAGGCAAACGGCTTTCTTTTGCTTCTCGCCACCCTGAGGCGTATAAAGCCCCATTTAGTTCGTGGGAACTCCAAAGCGCCCTGGCACAGTGCCCCGATATAGCCTCTGGGCCAGATGGCATCCACAATCAGATGCTCAAACACCTGTCCCCGGACTGTCAGCGATGTGTTCTTGCCATCTTCAACCGCATATGGGGCGATGGTGTCTTTCCGTCGCAGTGGCGAGAAAGTGCCATCATTCCAGTGCTGAAGCCTGGTAAGGACCCGCTTAATGTGGATAGTTATCGGCCAATCAGCTTGACAAACACTCTGTGCAAGCTACTGGAACGTATGGTGAGTCGACGGCTGTGTTGGCTGCTCGAGTCTCGGAGTCTTCTGGCTCTGTGCCAGAGCGGCTTCCGTCAGGGCCGTTCCACCGCCGATACTTCGGTCTTTCTCGAGTCTGCTTTTTCCAGGCGCCAACACCTCGTCTCCGTCTTTTTCGACCTCTCCAGAGCATATGACACGACGTGGCGGCACCATATTCTCGCCACGTTCCACGGGTGGGGACTCCGGGGCTCTCTCCCCATTTTTATTCAGAATTTTTTATCTGTTCGGACATTCCGCGTTTTCAGAACGAGATTTTCACTCTGCAGCGGAGCTGTGAGGACCGGGCGTGAGTCGTGCTTCGGTAGCTCAGATGGTAGAGCACTTGCCCGCGAAAGGCAAAGGTCCCGAGTTCGAGTCTCGGTCGGGCACACAGTTTTAATCTGCCAGGAAGTTTCATTCCGCGTTTTACTTGGCACATCCCATAGTTCACTTCATGTCCAGGAAAACGGCGTACCACAGGGCTCTGTATTGAGCGTGCCACTTTTCCTTGTGGCCATTAATGGCCTTGCAGGAGCAGTGGGGTCATCTGTCTCCCCCACGTTATATGCTGACGATTTCTGCATCTTTTTCAGCTCCTCCACCATTAGTGTTGCAGAACGTTGGTTGCAGGGAACCATACGCAAGGCGCAGGCGGGGGCCCTCGTCCATGGGTTTCACTTTTCTCCTGCGAAGATTTGTGTTATGCACTTCTGTCGGCGTCGAACTCTCCATCCACACCCTGAGCTCTATCTTCAGGATGCCATGCTCAGGGTTGTTGACACTTACCGTTTTCTGGGATTGCTGTTCGATGCCCGGCTTACTTGGCTTCCACATATTCGTCAGCTCAAGCGTCAGTGCTGGCAGCATCTGAATGCCCTCCGCTGCCTCAGCAACACAACTTGGGGTGCAGATCGTAAAACGCTGCTGCAGCTCTACAAAGCCTTCGTGCTGTCCCGACTGGATTATGGGAGTGTGGTGTATGGCTCGGCGTCGCCCTCAGCGTTGCAGCTGCTGGACCCCGTTCACCACTGTGGGGTTCGACAGGCGACAGGAGCATACCGCACCAGCCCTGTTAATAGCCTCCTTGCTGAGGCTGGGGTTCCTCCACTTCGCATCCGGTGGCAAGAACTGTTAGCTAACTATGCTGCACACGTCCGTTGTTCGCCCCCTCACCCTAACTACCGTCTCCTTTTCGCGAATGCGGCAGTCCATATCCCACACCGGCGGCCGCGATCAGGCCATACAATTGGGATCCGTGTTTGGTCGCTCCATAGTGAACTCGAGTGTTTGCCTCTTCCATCTGCTTTCCAGGTCCACCCACATACACCACCTTGGTGTATTCGTCGGCCGCAGCTTCGGCTGGAACTTTCCCGATGGCCCAAAGATTCAGTTCCTCCTGCAGTCTTGCGCCGCCAATTCCTTGCTCTCCTAGGCGCATACCATGACTCGGAGGATATCTATACCGATGGCTCGATGGTTGATGGCCGTGTGGGGTACGCTTATGCTCATGCGGACTATGTCGACCAGCGCTCCTTGCCGGAAGGCTGCAGTGTTTACACCGCAGAACTGACAGCCATTTTTCGTGCCCTTGAGCGTATTCGTACCAGCACTGGAGAGTCCTTCATCATTTGCAGTGGCTCGCTCAGTAGTCTGCAGGATCTTGACCAGTGCTATCCACGCCATCCCATTGTTGGTGCCATCCAGGGGTCCATTCACGATCTTGAACAGCGTGGTCGTTCGGTGGTGTTCATATGGACCCCGGGACACATTGGGATAGCGGGAAACGATCTCGTCGACAAGTTATCCAAAAAGGCTACCCGCAAACAGACGCTGGAGATCGGCCTCCCGGTAACTGATCTCCGAAATGTGTTGCACCGTCGGGTCTTTTGGATGTGGGGAGACGAATGGCGCACTCTGTCTGCACCCAACAAGCTGCGGCAAGTAAAGGAGACCACGATTGTGTGGGGTTCCTCCATGCGGGCCTCTCGCAGGGATTCTGTTGTTCTGTGTAGGCTCCGCATTGGTCACTCTTGGCTGACACATGGTCATCTGCTGCGTCGAGAGGACCTCCCTCATTGTCGCTGTGGTGCAAACATGACGGTGGCCCATATATTGTTGGAATGTCCTGTTTTAACTGCCCTCAGGCGAACTTTTAATCTCCTGGGTTATTTATCATCTCTTTTAGGTGACAATGTCTCTATGGCAGATCGTGTTTTAAGTTTTATTCGAGCAAGCGGCTTTTATAGATCCATATAATTTTATTGCGTCACCCTCTTTTGTGCTGTATATTTTACATAGTTTTGTGTTGTAATTCGATTCGACCCTAATCTTTTAGGCTGGAGGTTTTAACGTGTTGCAGAGTGGCTGGCTCATCCTTTTATTTTCGTCATCAGCCAGCCACGATCCTCTGCTGTACAGTTTTAATTCTTTCTGCCTTTGCTGTGCTCCGTTTTCCATGTTGCTTTATTATTGACCTTCGGGCTTTTCTTCCCCTAGAATTTTTCTTTTGTGCTTCGAAAGACTAATGGATGGTTTCACTGTGCTCTGTGTGTTTATGAAACAAGGGACCGATGATCTATGCAGTTTGGTCCCTTTAACCTTTAAACCAACAAACCAACTGCGATTTTTTTTGCCGTCAGTGTATGTTGTCACAATGATGAAGATGTGAACTCATCGCCAGCGCAGATTTATCGTAACTCTTGTCGAAGAACTTGGTCTTACCTCTGTTACCACCGATGAAGTGGCGCACAGTTCTCCTACATTACCTCACCTTAAGGATTTTCTTGTGGACCTCAGTTACGTCAACGCTGACCAGCTGAGTGAGCATTTGTTGCTGGATGACTTGAAGCCATCCCTAGATCCTGTTTGAAAGCCGTTTCCCGGCGGTTACTTGGCGGGTTGTCTGACGTTTCATTGCACAGCACTCTCCTCGATTCGGACGCAAGAGCAGCTTGGTATTTGGTGGTCAACCACAAATATATGAATCGCCAGGGACTCCATTCCATATGTATGGCAGACTCTTCATTATGTTTCCAGTCCATATACCTGATATGGATGAATGTGGAATGTGGAATGTGGGTCAGCCATGGAAGTGTGGATGTTGAAGAGACTGTTGTTGGTCTTCATTCAATGCACGATCCAAATGCAGTGACTGCGACCTGACTTCTCTTGCCGGATATGACGCTTTATCCATGTAATAAGATGTATGCTGTCACATGAATCAAAGCTCTAACCATATTTTACATTTACTGGGATTGTGACAAAAACTTTCTCGATTTTTGGACCTTTTTATTGGAACGATCCTCCCGTCTCCGACTCCACCTCCGCCACCGCGAATACTTTGCTAACTATCTAGGTAGTTTCTTCCTGGATCCTTCGCCGGCCGGAGTGGCCGAGCGGTTCTAGGCGCTTCAGTTTGGAACCGTGCGACCCCTACGGTCGCAGGTTCGAATCCTGCCTCGGGCATGGATGTGTGTGATGTCCTTAGGTTAACTAGGTTCAAATGGTTCAAATGGCTCTGAGCACTATGGGACTCAACTGCTGTGGTCATCAGTCCCCTAGAACTTAGAACTACTTAAACCTGATTAACCTAAGGACATCACACACATCCATGCCCTAGGCAGGATTCGAACCTGCGAATGTAGCAGGCGCACGGTTCCGGACTGCGCGCCAAGAACCGCGAGACCACCGCGGCCGGCGGTTAATTAGGCTCTAGTAGTTGTAAGTCTAGGGGACTGATAACCTCAGATGTTAAGTCCCATAGTGCTCAGAGCCATTTGAACCTGGATCATTCCCAAAACTGGGGTGTGCCAGGTAGTATTACGTGGTTGTCAGTTTTACGGACTGAAAAAAGTGGCAGAACGATACGGATACTTTCTTCGTGAAGATGTGCCCAGCCCCAAAGGCCTTTTGGAAAGATTCGCAGACGTCTTGTCGCTAGTAACTGTGAATGTAGTGTCTAATGTTGGTTCCGTTGGATTGGCGGCCCTTACGTTGTATTTATGCTCTGATTTTGCTTTTGTCTTTTAGTTAGTTTTCTTATCCCTAGAAGGGAACAATTAGTAGAATAAAGATTGTTTAACCTGCGTTTCTGTTGCACAAAAAAGGGAAGGGAGAGGCATCGTGGTGAGGCCTCGTGTTTCGACTCCTGTAGACGCTGTATCCACCAGCCTGAAGCTGACCAGTTCCTTTAAAAAAAATAGCGTGAGAGAGAGTTAGAAAGAGAGAGAGTTAGAGTTAGAGAGAGAGTTAGAGTTAGAGAGAGAGTTAGAGTTAGAGAGAGAGTTAGAGTTAGAGAGTTATAGTTAGAGTTAGAGAGTTAGAGTTAGAGTTAGAGAGTTATAGTTAGAGTTAGAGAGTTAGAGTTAGAGTTAGAGAGTTAGAGTTAGAGTTAGAGAGTTAGAGAGAGTTATAGAGTTAGAGAGTTAGAGAGAGAGAGAGAGTGAGTTAGAGAGAGAGAGAGAGAGTGAGTTAGAGAGAGAGAGAGAGAGTTAGAGAGAGAGAGAGAGAGAGAGAGAGAGAGAGAGAGTGAGTTAGAGAGAGAGAGAGAGAGTTAGAGAGAGAGAGAGAGAGAGAGAGAGAGAGAGAGAGAGAGAGTGAGTTAGAGAGAGAGAGAGAGAGAGAGAGAGTTAGAGAGTGAGAGAGAGAGAGAGAGAGTGAGTTAGAGAGAGAGAGAGAGAGAGAGAGAGAGAGAGAGAGAGAGTGAGTTAGAGAGAGAGAGAGAGAGAGAGAGAGAGCGAGCGAGAGAGAGAGTGAGTTAGAGAGAGATAGAGAGAGAGAGTGAGTTAGAGAGAGAGAGAGAGAGAGAGAGAGAGAGAGTTAGAGAGAGTGAGTTAGAGAGAGATGAAAGAGAGAGAGAGAAAGAGAAGGAAAGAAGCAGGCTTTTATCCACTTGGGGACTGAATTTTGGGTTTCCCTCGTCATCGTCGACACGCAAGTGGCGTCAAATAAAAAGACTTGTGTGGTGTGCGTACTGTAAGAACTTCGGTACACACACCATCAGATTATTTGACTTGTCGCTCTAACGAAGTAGGCGAGTGTCAGCAATATTGCTCGTGGTCTTATCGTGGCGTGTTTATCTTCTGCCGTTAGGTCAGACGATAGAAATGCCACTTACACGCTTAGAGTAGCAGATTGACGGTGACCCACTTTAAACAGAACTTGATTAATTTTCACACACATTTATTAAAATAACAACAAGCATAAAAATAACTTAACTTGGTTCTGATGCTATTTACAATGGACAATCTGAAGTTCCTTTGGTCTTGGTACGTTAATCTTATTCTCACATATCTCTGATACTTGACAAAGTGTCTATACATTTCTCTTCATGGCGATGTACGGGAATATGGTAATCTTATTAGGCGCAGACTGAAACTTGACTATAGACTAATGCAGACAGATGCAGACTGACTAATCGGAGATCTGTACACTCGTTATAATACCTCGAGCGTTCAGGTATCACTGCGCGAGTGTGATCCGCGAGGAGAAAAGGTTCTACGTTAGCGGCACTCTGATTGGCAGCGTTACATATTAATACGCGGATCGATGGAAGCAGAATTTGGTACGTCTTTATGGCAGCGCCATCTCGAAGGGCGGAGACTGACGAGCGCTGCGCCTGCTAGGTTGTGCTTAGCGGGGCGCGCTCTAGTGGGAAAGTTGTGTACCCGCTGACTACGCGGAACTATGTACACAACATAGCAATCAAACAACCCCACATGGGATTTCCCGGCCAAAAATGCCATACGTTCATTTCATTGTGAGCTTATATTTAATTTCTGATTTCTAACAACACCAAATGCAACCACAATAGCTACAACTATCTTGCAAGCTGACAGGCCGAAAATCACGGGAAGTGTTGTCATGTTTGAAGATTTGCTGCAGATGACACATGAATGTTGCATCTATATGCAATGCGTGGCACCCATATAGACACGATATCCGAGCATCTCTTACAGATAGGTGTATAGTGAACACGGCAGTAGATTACGTACGTATTCGGATTTCAGAAGACAATATCCAGGATAGGTCTTCAGTATGGCAGAGACAACGTTTCCACAGTCATGAGCTGCAGCACAGGAGTACCACAAATGTTTCACGAACGGACGTCACGGCGTCTTTACAGAGCCATACGAGCCGTGGGTTTGACTGTAGGGCGTCAGGAACCCATTTCTACGATGAATGTACGGGGACAACTACACCGCATAGGCTTCAGCAGCCGGCAATTGATATCACGTCCAGTATCTTTCAATGACTTTCGGTCACTCAGTTCTTAACTTTCAAATTAAGTTGTTTAATACTAATCTTGAATGACAAAAGGGTAATGATGGGAACAAGCAAATGAAAATAATCGACTCAGACGCGTCTTGGAAAATAATCGTTCGGTTATAGTTTTATGTGTCAGTCGAATTATTCATTCATGCTTTTGAATGAAATCATTCTATAGGAACAACTGTATGAAAACAGTCGATCTTAGTTTTATATACGAGTTAGATTATTATCCATTTAGTTCTGTTGAGTGAAATCAGTCATTTGGGCCAGTCGGATGGAAAAAAGCGACACAGTCCGTTACAGTTTTGCACTCTGACTAAATTATCCTTTCTTTCTCTTCAAATAAAACCAGCCTGTAGATTTTCTGTTGGTCGAATCATGTATTTGTTCTCTCAAATGAAAAAGCTCTTTGGTGATTTAGTTCACAGAGCTACTCTAATCATTAATTGTTCTGCGTGAAACCAGTCTATAGGACTTTCATTTGTTGAGCTAATGCGCAGTTGTATGCTACCGTAGCACCACCAACGTATGCCAAAGTTAAAGTAAGCATTATTCAGATTAATTTGGTGTGTAGTGGGCGGTACAATGCTGGGTATAAAATTTCCCTTAATGGTGCATGAAGAAGAAAGGAACACTGCCAAATTTTAGTGATTGCATTTTGTTTTATTGAAAAGGTGAGATGTTAAAAAACAGTTTTAAACCAGCTCTTAAACAATTCTTGAGCCATTTATATGTTTCAACGGTAAATATATTGCGCTGAAAAAAACGTACAAATCACTGTCATGCAAACAAAATTGTTCAAATGGCTCTGAGGACTATGGGACTTAACATCTATGGTCATCAGTCCCCTAGAACTTAGAACTACTTAAACCTAACTAACCTAAGGACATCACACAACACCCAGCCATCACGAGGCAGAGAAAATCCCTGACCCCGCCGGGAATCGAACCCGGGCGTGGGAAGCGAGAACGCTACCGCACGACCACGAGATGCGGGCAAGTCATGCAAACAAACGTGCTTATATTTTAAAGCCACTGAAAAGTGGTCAGGACGGTATTTTACGGGCATATATATTACTAATTAATTTTCCATTTAAGCTTATCTCTAGCCATCACTGTAGTAAAACAGTCTGGCTGGCGGTTTCACACACCCTTCTGGGCCGCTGTGACGTCGCCTGCGGTCCCGCCACCGACCAGGGCAGTAGCAGCAGCGGAGAGGTGGCGCGTGCTGTCCACTCGTCCTGTGATCGGCTGCTCACCTGGTACCGCAGTGCTGCGTGCGCCCCCTTCCGTACGAAAATTTCTGGAGGATAACGAGGAGTGGTGGGATAGGGTGGAAGGGGGCTAATATGAAGCGGCGATCAGAATATCTGTTGGTGTTCACATTTCGTGCAGTATCAAGTAATGGTCTGCTAAGAGTTTCTTAACATAAAGTACGTACAATGATGTCTCCCCCCCCCCCCGTCAAAAAATTAATATTTTTAGAAATATGCTTTTTATTCGTCTCTTCTTGTAGTAAGAAAGATTAAGTTATATGCCTCTAAAAACTTGACAACCCTAGTTATGCTAGGTGTCCTGGGTGAACCAGAACTTCGACAAACTTTCAGATGTTGTTCAGGGATACCTTTCGAGTATTTTCGTATAAGGGTTCCAAGATCTCAAGCTGTTAGAGTAATAATGCACTTATGATTTATTCGGTTTGTTACCTCAGTCACCCTTGTTTCTGTGAAAATATCTTAACTGTGAAGAAGCCCGTAATAGGCAATAACCGAAACGTAATGTATAAAACACAGTAATGAAACAACTTTCAGACGAAACACGTACACTTTTATCACATTCTGTTCAGTCTGTTTTGTCAGTGTACAGTACTGCACGAAACAATTGCAGGACCGTTCCCTTACAGATATTGTTCAAAATTTCGAACACCATGATATCGGAAGAGGGTACAGGGACGCGCCATTCACTGTCTCACGCTCAAGAATTCCAGGAATTTAGCGTTCTACTTCCGCTACTGCGATAATCCTAAGAATAAGGTCCGGGCGAGTATCGACTGTAGTCCCGTAAACTAAGCTCTTCTTATGTCCCCAGAGGAAAAAGTCCGTTGTTGGCATACCTGGTGATCGAGCTCGTCATGTAACAGGACCACCGCGACTAATCCATTGTCGTCAAGACAAAGTGCAATAATTCTGTAGTAAGTCGCCGGAGACCGTGTGTGCCTTACAAGAAGGCACTCAGAAGCTATCTCTGGACAACCACCGAAAGTTTGTCGGTGGAGCTGTGGTTCGCCCTGTATTACAGGAAAGGCTGAAAAAAAGTGTATAAATGAAATTACGCAATCCCAGAGACTGATTGAAAACATTCATACAACTGACGAAACATAGAAAGACTTATCTCAGTCGATTATGGAGAGTGAGTAAATAATATTCATATAGCTGACGTTGCAACGGAGACTAGTTTCATTTGTTTGTTTCATTCGATGAAAAAAAGAAAAAAAGATTGAACGCTAAACAATCGACTGGTCAGATGGTTGATAAAACCAGTTGGTTGTCGCATCACTGTAACAGGACAGAAACTTTATTAATACCATTGTTGTCTACGACGACTCCCTCATTTTATTGACAGCTGCTTTGGAAATGTTCAAATGTGTGTAAATTTCTAAGGGACCAAACTGCTTAGGTCATCGGTCCCTAGACTTACACACTACTTAAACTAACTAACTTATGCTAAGAACAACACACACACCCATGCCCGAGGGAGGACTCGAACCTCCGGCGGGAGCGGCCGCTTTCGAAAATAAGCTTAATAATACAGGATGCCGCAGGAAGCATGATCAGTATTCAGGCATAGGACACGAACGGTCATTCGAAGCAAAAAACTCTAGGAAACACGGGCTCTAAAATGCACACGTTAAGAGATATGAGTACTTCTTCATCTTCCATAGTGTGAAAAAAATCTCTTTTATAGCAAGCTCTTTGCTTCCCATGTTTTGAGAAATAGCAGTATGGACCAAAACAAGAAACAGTGTCCAGTAAATATGGGCTCTATAGTACCCCCATTAGGAGTTACGAACATTTTTTCATCTTAGCTATCGTGAAACATTTCTTCTACTGAACAAGCGCTCACAGCTCACAGAAGGTATGCATTTTAGAGCCAATATTTACTGCAGATTTTTGCTTCCAATGGTCGTTCCTATCATATTCCCAAATACTCAAATTCTTCCTGGAACACCCTGCATTATTCTCTTTGTTAGTGAATCACTTTAGTTCACCGTGGACTGAATACCATTGTCACCAATTTTAGTCCCGCAAGTCCTAATGCTACAGTAAGCGTCCTTTTTCGAAACGATTTTTAATAGATTCATTAGTGCTTACTTGCTCAGTGCTTTAATCAAAAACATTTGTTCGTAGAATTGTTGTGCTAGGAAATACAACGGGAGCAGAAAGTCGTACAACTTACCTCGCGCGAATACACTTGTGACTATGTTGACTAGAAATAGATTGACAGTATCAAAAGGCCTATTTTTACTCCTTACTTCTATTATTGACATTGTAATTCTGTCAGAGACAGCAAAGGACTTGGAAGAGCAGTTGAACGGAATGGATGGTGTCTTGAAGGGAGGATATAAGATGAACATCAGCAAAAGCAAAACGAGGATAATGGAATGTAGTCGAATTAAGTCGGGTGATGTTGAGGGTATTAGATTAGGAAATGAGACACTTAAAGTAGTAAAGGAGTTTTGCTATTTGGGGAGCAAAATAATGATGGTCGAAGTAGAGAGGATATAAAATGTAGACTGGCAATGGCAAGGAAAGCGTTTCTGAAGAAGAGAAATTTGTTAACATCGAGTATAGATTTAAGTGTCAGGAAGTCATTTCTGAAAGTATTTGTATGGAGTGTAGCCATGTATGGAAGTGAAACATGGACGGTAAATAGTTTGGACAAGAAGAGAATAGAAGCTTTCGAAATGTGGTGCTACAGAAGAATGCTCAAGATTAGATGGGTAGATCACATAACTAATGAGGAGGTACTGAATAGGATTGGGGAGAAGAGGAGTTTGTGGCACAACTTGACCAGAAGAAGGGATCGGTTGGTAGGACATGTTCTGAGGCATCAAGGGATCACCAATTTAGTATTGGAGGGCAGCGTGGAACGTAAAAATCGTAGGGGGAGACCAAGAGATGAATACACTAAGCAGATTCAGAAGGATGTAGGTTGCAGTAGGTACTGGGAGATGAAGAAGCTTGCACAGGATAGAGTAGCATGGAGAGCTGCATCAAACCAGTCTCAGGACTGAAGACCACAACAACAACAACTTCTATTATTTAGTTACCAGTACCTTTTTTTATACTACATTTCTGTTATAGCTTGAGCAAGTGCCAATAATCGATCTAGAGCGCCCAGTTTTGCTTTCAGCACCAAAATAACATTACTTTTTACAACAATTAACAGAACTTAAACGTATTATTCATGATTTTCTCTACAAAAAATGGTTCAAATGGCTCTGAGCACTATGGGACTTAACATCTGAGGTCATCAGTCCCCTAGAACTTAGAACTACTTACACTTAACTAACCTAAGAACATCACACACATCCATGCCCGAGGCAGGATTCGAACCTGCGACCATAGCAGTTGCGCGGTCCCGGACTGAAGCGCCTAGAACCGCTCGGCCACCACAGCCGGCGATTTTCTTTTACAGTCATGCTCAAATGCTTCTTGCAAGAGCAATGGGAAACAACACTCCTTCTACTAATGCAGACTAACGACTTATTCTATATTCGCCAGCTTTCATCATTCATACCACCCACAAACGAGTGTGAAAAAGGTAACTACTACCTCAGTCGTAATAGTTAAAAATGTGTGTGAATTTCTACGGGAGCTAATTGCTGAGGTCATCGGTCCCTAGACTTACACACTACTTAAACTAACTTATGCTAAGAACAGCACACACACCCATGCCCGAAGGAGGACTCGAACCTCCTGCGGGAGGGGCCGCGCAATCCGTGACATGGCGCCTCAAACTGTGCGGCCACAACGCGCGGCTGTAATAGTTATACGAATTGGAATTGATAGCTATAGTTGCCAGTTTGTGGCGTTGAGTAGATTGTAGACACATCCGACCCCCTCATTGAAGTAGTGATTAGGCCAGAGTATAAGGGTTTATATTGATTGAGTATTTTACATCTGGCCTCTGATTTTCCATCTACAATTCGTGTATTATATAGATTCCACGTGCTGTAACGTAGTCGCATCACTACGGAACACTTTGTAACCATGGTAGCCACAGACACTGCGACAGATTTATATACCTGCCAAATGAGATTTTTCAGCACTGTTGCTATTGTAGAGTTTCCTCATCTGAACATTTCCAGGTCTGGTGGTGTTTCACTACCTTCAAGACACAGTCGTATTGCTGGTATCAGCAATTAAAAATAGACTTGGTACAAAACCGTTTAAAACCATGCTTTCTCTGATCTGTAGCCACTTGTTACGACCTTAGAGCGATCCTTTATCAGATGTTGACAAATCTTGTCACCTTTTCCTCACGATCCTATCATAATTACCTATTGGAAGTTTGTGCCTGCCACTTATTACAGTGTTGATTATTCGATGATTCAGAACGAAAGCCATACGGTCACACGTCTAATGGAGAGACTTGTTCACTATTAAATATTCACACCTTTTGTAATGATGATAATGATAACATATCTTCAAAACTTGAGACTTCTGGCTTATTATTGCAATGCATGTGTTTGTATTATAGAACACAGTGAGCAACGAGGCGTCACTGGACATTGAAGGCAACTTGAATTTCATCACTCTGAACATTATAATTTATTGTCTCCAGGAATGTAACTCATACCTTGTCTAGAACACTCATTGAATGTACCATCCACCGCCGTGGCTGAGTGGACAGAGCGCCGGCTTGGCATGCCGGCGGGCCCTGCTTCGATTCCCGGCTCGGTTGGGGATTTTCTCCCCTCAGGGACTGGGTGTTTGTGTCGTCTTCATCATCATCATTTCACTGTCATCGACGAGCAAGTCGCTGAAGTGGCGATACCTCAGACTTGCACCAGGCGATCGGGTCTCCCCGCCGGCAGGCCCTCACCACTCGACATTTCATTAAGTGCATCGAGTTACATGGTGCAGTGATTAAGACTTGAATAATGTTACTCAGGTCCTTATCCAGTAGTATTAGTTTAAGTTTCGCTGAGCTGAGTTCTTGAAATCCCTTCAAACGACAGCCGAAACAGTTCATTCAGCAAGACTACAGCCGATGTCCTCTCCTACTTATTTTGTGTTAAATGTTACTTGACTTAACACCGACAGAAAGGAAATCGACGTAACTATGTTTTTTATAGTGTGACACAATTTCGTGGGCTCTACAAAATTAAGTTTCATTTAATAAAGGATTTAGAATCAGTTTCATGCCCAGTGCCAGCGATATTTCCTTTACTGGCTACCAACAGCACAATGGCAGTCTGTATGACGCCACATCAAAACAGAACTGTGAGGAGGGGGCTGATGGTGCTCTGGACTGATCAAACCATCCTGACGATGCTAAAGAGAGGTTGCTAACAGTGGAGACTGACTGTGTTTCATGCGTGTTTTGGACTCAAATGAATAAACTGATATCACTCAAGGAAGATAACTGATCCGAGTAACTTGCCGTTGACGTCCTGCCACTCGAAGGCACGACCTCTTCACTAATATTCACAATGTACTGCATAGTTGTGATTCTTGAGTTTCTCCCGGCGTATTTGATAATCAAAATATCCACGGGTGTACTGCCGGTCTACAGTGTCCAACGGGCACAATATTTCGGCGATCATACATGTCGCCATCATCAGGTGGACTGACAGACTGAACTCCTGTGAACGTGCCGGCACGGAGATCCGTACACTATGGCTGCTCAGGGGGAACTGGGTTCGGTCGCGGCGGCGGCCGATTGAAATACCCTCCGCCCGCGGCGCGCTCACTCCGCCGTCCGCGCCCCGCACCACGGTCGCGCGGTGGAACAGATTGCGACGGTGTCTGAGATGACGTCGGTGTGATGGCTCTGTCCGCCGTGGTCGTCACAACTATACATTTGCTCGATTTACTCTTGATTAACCCAATCGCTGGTTCCAAGCCTTGCTAAGATTATAGCCACAGTCACGGTTTATGAGGTCGTCATTGGTGCGAATTTCGATGGCCTCTCTAACAACGCTGTCCCAGTATCTCGACGTCTGTACCAGAATCCTCGTGCGGTCATACTCCATAGCGTGATTTTCCGACAAACAATGTTCAGCGACCGCCGACTTGCTCGGATACATCAGTCGAGTGTGCCTCTGGTGTTCACGGCATCGATCCTCGACGGTACGCATCGTCTGACCAATATACGACTTGCCACACTGACACGAAATCTGGTACACGCCGGCCTTCCTCAAACCGAGGTCATCTTTGGCGCTCCCCACCAGTGCACGAGTTTTATTCGGAGGATAAAACACAGTTCCGACCCGGTGTTTCTTCAAAATGCGGGCGATTTTCCCCGAGAGTGCGCCTGTATATGGGATAAACGCAGTGCCTACCTCCTCCCTCGTGATTTCATCCATCTCCACAGGTTGTGCTGTAGTGGGTGGGCGGAGAGCACGTTGAATCTGCCACTCTGAGTACCCATTTTTTCGAAATACAGTTCTCAGATGTTCCAATTCCTGGGGTAGACTCTCTGCGTCAGAGATAGTGCGCGCCCTATGTACTAGAGTTTTAAGCACCCCATTCCTCTCTGAAGGGTGGTGGCAGCTGTCTGCGTGCAAATACAGATCAGTGTGCGTTGTCTTCCGATACACCCCATAGCCTAGGGTGCCGTCGGGCCTTCTCTTGACCAAGACGTCAAGGAAAGGTAGTTTACCCTCCGTTTCAGTCTCCATAGTGAATTTGATGTTGGGGTGTATTGAGTTTAGATGTGTAAGGAAGTCAAGGAGTTTATCCATACCATGTGGCCAGATGACGAACGTGTCGTCCACGTAACGGAAAAAGCAAGTAGGTTTCCATTCGGCGTGTACCAGATTTCGTGTCAGTGTGGCAAGTCGTATATTGGTCAGACGATGCGTACCGTCGAGGATCGATGCCGTGAACACCAGAGGCACACTCGACTGATGTATCCGAGCAAGTCGGCGGTCGCTGAACATTGTTTGTCGGAAAATCACGCTATGGAGTATGACCGCACGAGGATTCTGGTACAGACGTCGAGATACTGGGACAGCGTTGTTAGAGAGGCCATCGAAATTCGCACCAATGACGACCTCATAAACCGTGACTGTGGCTATAATCTTAGCAAGGCTTGGGAACCAGCGATTGGGTTAATCAAGAGTAAATCGAGCAAATGTATAGTTGTGACGACCACGGCGGACAGAGCCATCACACCGACGTCATCTCAGACACCGTCGCAATCTGTTCCACCGCGCGACCGTGGCGCGGGGCGCGGACAGCGGAGTGAGCGCGCCGCGGGCGGAGTGTATTTAAATCGGCCGCCGCCGCAACCGAACCCAGTTCCCCCTGAGCAGCCATAGTGTACGGATCTCCGTGCCGGCACGTTCACAGGAGTTCAGTCTGTCAGTTCACCTGATGTTGGCGACATGTATGATCGCCGAAATATTGTGCCCATTGGACACTGTAGACCGGCAGTACACCCGTGGATATTTTGATTAGTGCATATTTAATACTCACCTGACCTCAATTCTTATTCTTGACCATTGATATTGTTCATACATTAAAATAATTTTCACGCATAGAAGTCATGAGCGCAGTTTTATAATACAATTTCAAAGAGAATAAACATTTCAAAAAATAAATCAAACTATGAATTATTACCGCAGACAGATCGTATTATGCGTGCTTTCAGTAAAGTTTATTGTGTGTAGGGCAGGTGGTTTTTACCACAGTACGCTGTGTTCTACGATGGAAGAACATGGTGCTGATATTTTTCGGAAAGTATCTAGTAGAGATATAGAAAAACAGAAAACGAAATGTTACTACATATTGTGTCGTTTATTATCATGCACGAAAAGAAAAATGTTAGCTGCACATGAGATCGACAGATGTAACGTAGTTGAACAACTGCAACTATACTTGTTAAAGTAAATACTGTTTGCTTTAGCAGACACTAACAGCAGCCGACAAAAACGTTTCAGTGGGTGGTACGAAGAAATCATACAGCTGCGATCAGTTGGTTCCAAACATATTTGTGTTATACATAATACCTCAGTATTCTAGCATTATATACAGGGTGATCCATTGATAGTGACCGGGCCAAATATCTTATAAAATATGCATCAAACAAAAAAACTACAAAGAACGAAACTCGTCTAGCTTGAAGGGTGAAACCAGGTGGCGCTATGGTTGGCCCGCTAGATGGCGCTGCCATAGGTCAAACGGATATCAACTGCGTTTCTTTAAATGGGAACCCCCATTTTTATTACATATTAGTGTAGTACGTAAAGAAATATGAATGTTTTAGCTGGACCACTTTTTTCGCTTTGTGATAGATGGCGCTGTAATAGTAGAATTAGATTGGTTGGGGGAGGAGACCAGACAGCGAGGTCATCGGGTTAGGGAGGGACGGGGAATGAAGCCGGCCGTGCCCTTTCAAAGGAACCATCCCGGCATTTGCCTGGAGTGATTTAGGGAAATCACGGGAAACCTAAATCAGGATAGCCGGGACGCGGGATTGAACCGTCTGCCTCCCGAATGCTGTAATAGTCACAAATGTATAAGTACGAGGTATCACGTAACATTCCGCCAGTACGGACGGTATTTGCTTCGTGATACATTACCCGTGTTAAAATGGACCGTTTACCAATTGCGGGAAAGGTCGATATCGTGTTGATGTATGGCTACGGTGATCAAAATGTCCAACGGGCGTGTGCTATGGATGCTGCTCGGTATCCTGGACGACGTCATCCAAGTGTCCGGACCGTTCGCCGGATATTTAGATTATTTAAGAAAACAGGAAGTGTTCACACACATGTGAAACGTCAACCACGACCTGCAACAAATGATGATGCCCAAGTAGGTGTTTTAGCTGCTGTCGCGGCTAATCCGCAAGTCGATAGCGGACAAATTGCGCGAGAATCGGGAATCTCAAAAGCGTCGGTGTTCAGAATGCTACATCAACATCGATTGCACCCGTACCATATTTCTATGCACCAGGAACTGCGTGGCGACGACCTTGTACGTCGTGTACAGTTCTGCCACTGGGCACAACAGAAATTATGGGACGATGACAGATTGTTTACACGCGTTCTATTTAGCGACGAAGTGTCATTCACCAACAGCGGTAACGTAAACCGGCATAATATGCAAATCCACAATGGCTGCGACAAGTGGAACATCAGCTACCTTGGCGGGTTAATGTATGGTGCGGCATTATGGGATGAGGGATAATTGGCCCACATTTTATCGATGGCAGTCTAAATGGTGCAATGTATGCTGATTTCCTACGTAATGTTCTACCGATGTTACTACAAGATGTTTCACTGCATGACAGAATGGCGGTGTACTTCTAACATGATGGATGTCCGGCACACAGCTCGCGTGCGGTTGAAGCGGTATTGAATAGCATATTTCATGACAGGTGGATTAGTCGTCGAAGCACCATACCATGGCCCGCACGTTCACCGATCTGACGTCCCCGGATTTCTTTCTGTGGGGAAAGTTGAAGGATATTTGCTGTCATGGTCCACCGACAACGCCTGACAACATGCGTCAGCGCATTGTCAATGCATGTACGAACATTACGGAAGGCGAACTACTCGCTGTTGAGAGAATTTGTCGTTACACGTGTTGTCAAATGCATTGAGGTTGACGGACATCATTTTGAATATTTATTGCATTAATATGGTATTTACAGGTATTCACACTGTAACAGAATGCGTTCTCAGAAATGATAAGTTCACTAAGGTACACGTATCTCTTAGGAACAACCGAAATAAAGTGTTCAATCCTATTTTAGTTCAAAAAATCTAACTGTTACCAACTGTTCGTCTAATTTTGTGACCCATATGTTTGTGACTATTACAACGCCATGTATCACAAAGCGGAAAAAGTGGTCCAACTAAAACATTTCTTTACGTACTACACGAATATGTGATAAAAATGGGGGTTCCTATTAAAAAAATAAACGCTGTTGATATCCGTTTGACCTATGGCAGCGCCATCTAGCGGGCCAACCATAGCGCCATCTGATTTCCCCCTTCAAGATAGACAAGTTTCGTTCTTTGTAGTTTTTTCGTTTGACGTTTATTTCGTGAGATATTTGGCCCGGTGACGATCAATGGACCACCCTGTATATTTGTAAATTTTGAATGTCTTTCTCTCAAAAAGTAGTCCGTATGTCATTGGTTTGTAATCCCGCAGGCCAGTGACGATGTAAATGACAAGCAGCATGTCACGCTATGTCATCCACATGTGCCTCCCATATCGTACAAGCTGCCCACAAGCTTCATTTTGGTACAACTCAACGTTTACGAATAATGTTTTGCATTCTATGGTAAAAAAACTGTCTATTTTCCAACCTAGTTCCCTAGGAAACTTTCTCTTTATTTACAGATATTAAAAAACAGGTATTAATAGACATTTGAGGTCACTGACTGGAGGTAAAGAGAAAGATTTTTACACATCCCGTATCACAGCCTTTTTCATCACTAGCCACATTGCGTACATGACTTGTTTTAGAAAGAAACTATCAGAAATTCGTATCAGCTGGGGCTGACGCATACACAGTATTTCATTCTTCAAGTAGGAGCAGCTGAAGAGTGTTGACGCCCAGTGGGGAAAAGTATGAATAATAAGTAAACAGTTATATGCCACCATAATTTCCTTTTATAAATTACTGACATCTTCCATGTATACTTATTTTACTTATTCATATCCAGAAAGTTTCTTTTGACGTTTTTCAGCCCAGTATCCGACCATGTCCAGTGCTTCATTTTTATCACGCCATATGTAATGAAGCGTACATCTTGTGAGGCAGTTGAGACATCGCAGATAATGTTCCACATCCCGGACTTCACAACAGTTATATTGTTGTCTGCTTCGTATTAGAAGTCACATTTAATGACAATAATTTTGAGAGGCGCTACACACTTTCTGGCGCGATTCGCTGTTTTTCTAATCTTCGATCTTTAGCCCAGTGTTAAAATATCTCTTGCGGGATTTAAGTCTGCCACGTCTGCAAGCCTGATGTGTAGACCGCGTGTGGGCCGAGGCTCGGTCAGTCTCGGCTTTGCTTGGCCCTTCTTGGAAGTACCCAGTACAGCTCATCATTCTGTTATTAATGCAGTGCGGCATTTTTCGGTAGGCACGACTCACTTCAGTTCGACAGAATCGTGGTTCAAATGTTCAAATGGTTCTAAGCACTGTGGGACTTAACATCTGAGGTCATCAGTCCCCTAGACTTAGAATTACTTAAACCTAACTAACCTAAAGACATCACACACATCCATGCCCGAGGCAGGATTCGAACCTGCGACCGTAGCAGCCGCGTGATTCCGGACTGAAGCGCCTAGAACCGCTCGGCCACTGCGGCCGGCAGAATCGTGGTGTCAGCGCTGTGTGATGTCCTTAGGTTAGTTAGGTTTAAGTAGTTCTAAGTTCTAGGGGACTGATGACCTCAGATGTTAAGTCCCACAGTGCTCAGAGCCATTTGAACCATTTGTCAGCGCTGTTTACCCTTCGCTATTTTGTTCATGGTATGAAGAATATTCAGAGGTCCGGTGGCTGTTTACACAAAATAGAGATAGTGTAGAGATCTATCGACAGAAACCTTTAAAATGAATAGGAATGACAAAAGAGTGGGGAGAGCATTCTCAGTACTATTATGCAGTTGCAAAATCGATAGATATATCAAATTTACTATGAAACGACATTTACAGCACCATGCATAAAAAATTTAATGCTTTAGTTAACAATAATAGAGCAAAAAAAATCAATGATCGACAGTCAGGATTTCTTGTAGCTCAAGAAGCACTTTGCGCTAAATTTGCAGGCATGGAGGACATGAAGAAATTCAAAAATGCTTCAAACAGTACATTTTCTGAAGTTGCACGGGTTATTCCACTGCCAGTTGCAAAGGTTTTCGATGGAAATGAGCGTACAGTATGGAGACTTTGTATATTACTGCAAAGTACGTTTGTTAAAGCAAGTGGCATTCACGGAAAGATTTTCCTGTTTAAACCCTCTATTGTTGAATTCATAAAGGAAAAAGGACTGCAGGAATGAAATTAGAATATCCATAATGGCTTGCAGACCTCGCATTTTAAGTGGAGTTGACTGCACATTGCACAGTGTAAGATACTGAAAGGTGCCAAATAACACATCTGATTTGATGGGGATGCATTTAAAAAGAAAATCGCATTGTAGAAGGCACAGATTCTGGAAAAAAAAATCACAGTCCAGTTCCCTTTGCTCATTGGTGCTAAAGAAAACACGATGTCTGATTGTGACCTTGAAAGAATTACGTAGATAGATTTATAAACGTTTTGAGGACACTGCCAATCTTACGTCTCTTCTGGAGCTGTTTTGCCGCGCGGAGTGGTCGCGCGGTTTGAGGCGTCATGTCACGGACTGCGCGGCCCCTCCCGCCGGAGGTTCAAGTCCTCCCTCGGGCATGGGTGTGTGTGTTGTTCTTAGCATAAGTTAGTTTAAGTAGTGCGTAAGTCTAGGGACCCACGACCTCAGCAGTTTGCTCCCTTAGGAATTCACACACATTTGAACATTTGGAGCTGTTTTCGAGACTGTTTGCCGTTTCAGTTGAATTTACCACTGTAAATGTGCAGATGGATCTGATTAATTTGCGAAGTAACTCCCGTTTTAAAGATAAATCTTTTCACGTTAAACCTATCCATGATGTCAGCATTGTTTTCCTAAGGAAGAGTTTTCATGTCTCCGTAATGAGTTTGCAATCGCGGTGAAAATACTGTATTTCGGCCAACATATATGTGTGAATGGCCTTTTTTTCGATTATGACACTAAACGATTACGTGGCAACACGACTGCGAAAATCTGTGAAATTTGTCTGTGTGTGTCCCTATGGCGACAGTTGGTACCAG
The DNA here is from genome assembly GCF_023898315.1 of Schistocerca nitens. Classification (NCBI taxonomy): domain Eukaryota; kingdom Metazoa; phylum Arthropoda; class Insecta; order Orthoptera; family Acrididae; genus Schistocerca; species Schistocerca nitens. The sequence continues at coordinate 716,888,783 of NC_064616.1, forward strand.
GTATAAATTATATTATGTCTTCACTGCTCCAAAAATATATGAAATGTGAAACTAAGTCGTATGCGGTGGGATTGCATTGCCGTTTAAACGTAGCGCGTTCGCAGTTTCCCCTCTTTCCCTCTCATCATGCGCAGACAGTGTGGCATGGCGATGGAGAAAGTGTGCCGCCAGGTCGGGCGCTATGGCACGAGATCCAGGGCACAGCTCGCAAGCCAAATTATTGGCTGTCCCTGGTGTAGGGGGTAGCGTTGATAAAATGTCTGTTTAAATTTTTCTATATGATTCCATGTTCAAAAACAGACATCACTGTTACCATGTGTTGAATTAACAGAGCATTTTACTTGATGTGATGCCACAGGATGTGATATGGTCTTGTCTTTATTCTGAAGTTGTAATGGTTCCCCAGCCAATTATGATGACGTCCGTACATCAACGTAATTCGGCATTACTGTCAATGTCACATCATTAAAGTTCGCAGGATATTGTCACAAATGGGAAACATGTTAAATTCTTCAAAATATTCAGAGGATCGCATAATAGCAGATACCGAAGTTCTTGTGCGTTTTGAAATGAACAGTAACTAGTCATTCGACCATAATACCCCTATGTAAGCAGGAGCAACATAGATACAGTACAGAGACAGTATGGTATTAGCTGGTTCATCTCAGTTTACACACTGTACTTGTTTGCAGCAAAAATTTTCCTTCCAGACATTTTGGTGTGCTACTCACATACATTGCAAATGCCATCATTTTCACTATAATGCACTGTTACTTTCGTCAGCAGAGTGTGCTTTGTAAGCGACATTCTCTAGCGTTGGCTTTGAGTGCTTGCTGAGCATTCCGTAATAATGCGCTCAGACGCACAGCACTCATTACGTATTCTTTGTAAATATGTCACAAAGAATTATGTTTGCAGATGTGAAATAATATTTCTTCAAGCGCTATAAAACAATCTCAAAAAAGTAATATGAGCGATAGCATTCGTTGCTTTTATGTGCATTTAAACATGTTGCAAAACTACTTTTAATAATATGTCACCGGCCGAAGTGGCCATGGGGTTCTGCACTGCAGTCTGGAACCGCGAAACCGCTACGGTCGCAGGTTCGAATCCTGCCTCGGGTATGGATGTGTGTGATGTCCTTAGGTTAGTTAGGTTTAACTATTTCTAAGTTCTAGGGGACTAATGACCTCAGCAGTTGAGTCCCATAGTGCTCAGAGCCATTTTAATAATATGTCACCGATGACAAGATCTCTGTTAGCTCTTTCTGACCAAATAAACGCAGCAATATTGACATCTCATTGTCGATTTTGTCCTAAAATTATGAAAAACGTAGTTATGGGTATCTCAATTAATCATCCGAAATATTAGTCCTAAATTACACGGAAATCTGTACAAGATGTCCCAGATATTCAGGGATATGGACAGGTACGATAATTCGAAGCAAGAAAGTTTGATAAACATAGGCCCTAAAATGTATACCTCGAAATCCATGACTGCTTGTTCAGTAGAAGAGATGTGTTTCACAGTAGCGAAGATGAACAAGTGTTCATATCTCTAAATGTATGCATTTTAGAGCCCATATTTACTAGACATTTATGCTTCGTTCTTGTCATATCCCTTAATAGTGACCACCCTTCCTGGGGCACGCTGTCTAATACAGAACGGGACACGGACCTCCGCTTCAAAAATAGAAAGAAGGTGATAAACAGAAATTTAAACTCAAGTAGTATGGGATGGGAGGGATAAAATCTGTGAGACTACGTTACCAACATGACGGCTGTTTTGGGCGCTGCCATCTTGGAGTGTCAGTTAGACCGTCAGCGAGAGCGCATCGCTAGCTCCTGCTACTACTAAGGCGAGTACACCGTTTGCTTCTTACATATTTTACAAACAGCAGCGACTTATTTTCAGTTATCTGTGTAATTACTAGTTTATTTTTGTAATTTCTTGCGTGTTCGAGTGCTTACTAGGTAGAACCTTTTATTTCAATAACAGTGTAGTGTACAGTACCGCCATTGCTATCGACCGTTGTATCGACTCTCGTATCGTGCAGGCTTGTATGTTTGGTTAGAGCAGCTCAGTGTCAGTTAGACCGTCAGCGAGAGCGCATCGCTAGCTCCTACTACTAAGGCGAGTACACCGTTTGCTTCTTACATATTTTACAAACAGCAGCGACTTATTTTTCAGTTATCTGTGTAATTACTAGTTTATTTTTGTAATTTCTTGCGTGTTCGAGTGCTTACTAGGTAGAACCTTTTATTTCAATAACAGTGTTTTTGTACTTATTTGCTGCGCTTAGCTTTTAAATAGTTTTTCTGGGAAAACCTAGCGTAGTTTTCGCGTCTCGTATTTCAGTGAGTGTTTCTTGATTATCAGAGTAGCTCATCAGAAGATTATCTTGGGAATTTGTCACCGTATAGAGTAGGGTAAACATAGTCATGTGTAGGGACTGTGGTTGTTGTGAGCGGACGCAAGGAGAATTGGCCACTCTTCGGGGACAGGTGGAGGCTTTGTCTGTTAGGCTCATCGAGCTCGAGGCGCAGGCGTCGGCTCGTAGTGGCGTTGGGGCAACTGTGGTGAGACCTATGCCTACTTCGGTGGCCTTGGAATCACATGGAACCCCTGATGTCGCTGCGTCTTCCGGCAGTGAGCATCTTACCGGTCAGCCATCACTCCAGGGTGAATGGCGGACAGTGGTGGGCTCGCGCGTGCCTGGCCGAAAGGCGAAGGTGGGATCTGGCCACGTGGCGGCTGCCTTACCCCTTTCCAACAGGTACGGGGTGCTTCCTAGTGGTGATGACATCGTTTCCGAGCCACCACAGGATGCCTCGCCTGTTGGGCCAGTGGCCGATTCTCCGGCAAGGTCCCGACAGTCACAGAGGGCGGGCCTATTAGTTATAGGGAGCTCCAACGTTAGGCGGGTTATGGAGCCCCTCAGGAAAATAGCGGGTAGGTCGGGGAAGAATGCCAGTGTGCACTCGGTGTGCTTGCCGGGGGGTCTCGTCCGTAATATGGAGGAGGCCCTTCCGGCAGCTATTGAACGCACTGGGTGTGACCGGCTGCAGATAGTAGCACATGTCGGAACGAATGACGCCTGCCGCTTGGGTTCTGAGGCCATCCTTGGTTCCTTCCGGCGGCTGGCTGATTTGGTGAAGACAACCAGCATCGCACGCGGAGTGCAAGCTGAGCTTAATATCTGCAGCATAGTGCCCAGAGTCGATCGCGGTCCTCTGGTTTGGAGCCGTGTGGAGGGTCTAAACCAGAGGCTCAGACGACTCTGCGACTATAATGGTTGCAAATTCATCGACCTCCGTTATTGGGTGGAGAACTGTAGGGCCCCCCTAGACAGGTCAGGCGTGCACTACACACCGGAAGCAGCTACTAGGGTAGCAGAGTACGTGTGGCGTGCACACGGGGGTTTTTTAGGTTAGAGGGACCCCCCCTTGGGCGAAACGATAAAATACCTGACGGCTTACCAGAGAGAACATTATCATCGTTGATAAAGAACGTCCGTCCTCAGAGACCAAAAACAGGAAAAGTTAACGTAATATTGGTAAACTGCAGGAGTATCCAGGGCAAGGTTCCTGAATTAGTATCTCTTATTGAAGGAAATAGTGCGCATATAGTATTAGGAACGGAAAGTTGGTTAAAACCGGAAGTGAACAGTAACGAAATCCTAGACACAGAATGGAATATATACCGCAAGGATAGGATAAACGCCAATGGTGGAGGAGTATTTATAGCAGTAAAGAATTCAATAATATCCAGTGAAGTTATTAGCGAATGCGAATGTGAAATAATCTGGGTTAAGTTAAGTATCAAAGGTGGGTCAGATATGATAGTCGGATGCTTCTATAGGCCACCTGCATCAGCAACCGTAGTAGTTGAGCGCCTCAGAGAGAACCTGCAGAACGTCGTGAAGAAGTTTCGTGATCATACTATTGTAATAGGGGGAGACTTCAATCTACCAGGTATAGAATGGGATAGTCATACAATCAGAACTGGAGCCAGGGACAGAGACTCTTGTGACATTATCCTGACTGCCTTGTCCGAGAATTACTTCGAGCAGATAGTTAGAGAACCAACTCGTGAAGCTAACGTTTTAGACCTCATAGCAACAAATAGACCGGAACTTTTCGACTCCGTGAATGTAGAAGAGGGTATCAGTGATCATAAGTCAGTGGTTGCATCAATGACTACAAGTGTAATAAGAAATGCCAAGAAAGGAAGGAAAATCTATTTGCTTAACAAGAGTGATAGGGCACAAATCGCAGAATATCTGAGTGACCACCATCAGACGTTCATTTCTGAGGAAGAGGATGTGGAACAAAAATGGAAAAAATTCAGAAACATCGTCCAGTACGCCTTAGATAAGTTCGTACCGACTAAGGTCCAAAGCGAGGGGAAAGATCCACCGTGGTATAACAATCATGTACGAAAGGTACTACGGAAACAAAGAAAGCTTCACCATAGGTTTAAGAGTAGTCGAATCATAGCTGATAAGGAAAAGCTGAACGAAGCGAAAAAGAGCGTAAAGAGAGCAATGAGAGAAGCATTCAACGAATTCGAACATAAAACATTGGCAAACAATCTAAACAAGAACCCTAAAAAGTTTTGGTCATATGTAAAATCGGTAAGCGGATCTAAATCCCCTATTCAGTCACTCGTTGACCACGATGGCACCGAAACAGAGGACGACCGAAGAAAGGCAGAAATACTGAATTCAGTGTTCCGAAACTGTTTCACTGCGGAAAATCGTAACACGGTCCCTGACTTCAGCCGTCGCACGGACGCCAAAATGGAAAATATTGAAATAAACGATATCGGAATTGAAAAACAACTGCTATCACTTAGTAGCGGAAAAGCATCCGGACCAGACGAGATACCCTTAAGATTCTACAGTGATTATGCTAAAGAACTTGCCCCCTTTCTATCAGCAATTTATCGTAGATCTCTGGAAGAACGTAAAGTACCTAGCGACTGGAAGAGAGCACAGGTCGTTCCCATTTTCAAGAAGGGTCATAAATCAGATGCGAATAATTATAGGCCTATTTCACTTACGTCAATCTGTTGTAGAATAATGGAACATGTTTTGTGTTCTCGTATTATGACGTTCTTAGATAATACAAATCTCCTTCATCATAACCAACATGGATTCCGCAAACAGAGATCATGTGAAACCCAGCTCGCCCTATTTGTCCAAGAAATTCACAGTGCCGTAGACACTGGCGAGCAGATTGATGCCGTATTCCTGGACTTCAGGAAGGCATTTGATACGGCTCCGCACTTACGTTTAGTGAAAAAAAATACGAGCTTACGGAATATCGGACCAGGTTTGTGATTGGATTCAGGATTTCCTAGAAGAAAGAACACAACATGTCATTCTTAACGGTTCAAAATCTGCATATGTAGAGGTAATTTCGGGAGTACCGCAAGGAAGCGTGATAGGACCTTTATTGTTTACAATATACATAAATGACTTAGTTGACAACATCGGTAGCTCCGTGAGGCTATTTGCAGATGACACGGTTGTCTACAAGAAAGTAGCAACATCAGAAGACTCGTACGTACTCCAGGAAGACCTGCAGAGGATTAATGAATGGTGCGACAGCTGGCAGCTGTCCCTAAACGTAGATAAATGTAATATAATGCGCATACATAGGGGCAGAAATCCATTCCAGTACGATTATGCCATAGGTGGTAAATCATTGGAAGCGGTAACGACCGTAAAATACTTAGGAGTTACTATCCGGAGCGATCTGAAGTGGAATGATCACATAAAACAAATAGTGGGAAAAGCAGGCGCCAGGTTGAGATTCATAGGAAGAATTCTAAGAAAATGTGACTCATCGACGAAAGAAGTAGCTTACAAAACGCTTGTTCGTCCGATTCTTGAGTATTGCTCATCAGTATGGGACCCTTACCAGGTTGGATTAATAGAAGAGATAGACATGATCCAGCGAAAAGCAGCGCGATTCGTCATGGGGACATTTAGTCAGCGCGAGAGCGTTACGGAGATGCTGAACAAGCTCCAGTGGCGGACACTTCAAGAAAGGCGTTACGCAATACGGAGAGGTTTATTATCGAAATTACGAGAGAGCACATTCCGGGAAGAGATGGGCAACATATTACTACCGCCCACATATATCTCGCGTAATGATCACAACGAAAAGATCCGAGAAATTAGAGCAAATACGGAGACTTACAAGCAGTCGTTCTTCCCACGCACAATTCGTGAATGGAACAGGGAAGGGGGGATCAGATAGTGGTACAATAAGTACCCTCCGCCACACACCGTAAGGTGGCTCGCGGAGTATAGATGTAGATGTAGATGTAGAACTTATAATTTTCAAATGTAAAAGTGCTAATGAGACATAGGAAACATACGTGAAAAACAATGGTGCTTTATGTATTTTAGAGGTACTTCACGTTTCGCACAGAAAAAGGCAAATGTGAAAACCTCGGAGGAGTTCATTAAGTTCTGGAAACAAATGAAAAACAGACGGGGTCAAGTTGTGACCGTATGGAGGATGATCGAGGGCGTCTGATTGTTGCAGACCCCGCAGCGATCGTGTTTAGTACGGTATTATCGTGCTGAAGGAGAAAAATTGGTTTAAATGGCTCTGAGCACTATGGGACTTAACTTCTGAGGTCATCAGTCCCCTAGAACTTAGGACTACTTAAACCTAACTAACCTAAGGACATCACACACATCCATGCCCGATGCAGGATTCGAATCTGCGACCGTATCGGTCGCACGGTTCCAGACTGTAGCGCCTAGAGCCGCTCGGCCACCCCGGCCGGCGCTGAAGGAGAAGGTGCTCCATATGTGGCCAACTCCTCGAATTCGAACTGGATTACAGCACGTTATGTCTCGCATACCAACATAGTTACGTTACACGGCGCAATGTTACATGCTATTCGGATCATTCCAGCAGCAGAAAGATGCAGATATGTAGACATGAATAATCAAGATATGAATATTAATAACGTTTGTTTTACTTAAAAATCTTTAACAGTTTTCTCATAAAAAATTCGGAGGCACTACTTTGCAGCACGCCGGCCGCGGTGGTCTAGCGGTTCTGGCGCTGCAGTCCGGAACCGCGGGACTGCTACGGTCGCAGGTTCGAATCCTGCCTCGGGCATGGGTGTGTGTGATGTCCTTAGGTTAGTTAGGTTTAAGTAGTTCTAAGTTCTAGGGGACTTATGACCTAAGATGTTGAGTCCCATAGTGCTCAGAGCCATTTGAACCATTTTTTTATTTTGCAGCACGCCCTTACTCCATCCCCCATGGACTTATATCAACTATTGTGACGGAATACGAATACAAGAACTGACAATCACTCCCTGAAGCGTGCCATGTTTTTGAAATTCACGGCATGTACAAATGCTTTCACATGTTTCCACAGAGAGAAATCTAACGGACTTACATCCGCGGAACGTGGCAACCACTCCGTCGTGGCTTTATGACATATCAATCTACGGGGAAACTATCCAAGTATACATTGGCAACTAGCCTGTAATGAGGTTGGATACTACCGTGCTGAAAGAAAGTGGGGATAGGGAAACGCCCATCTTCAGACAACAGCGACGGCGGCACATCTTTGTCTTACAACTGCAGATAACACGCTGCTCTGTGTGTACCCAAAATGAAGAGGGGTTCAACAACAGAACAGCGGTTGATATTGTTTCATTCTTACCCGTCTTTGATCATCCAGCTTTAGGTTTCTCTGCATCCAGTCGGAGTCCGTCCATCAAAATTTAGGTTTTCCATGATTTCCATAAATCGCTACAGACAAATGCCGGAATAGTTACTTTGAAAGGGTACGGCCGATTTTCTTCCCCACCCTTGAAACATTCCCAGCTTGTGCTCAGTCTCTAGTGGCCTCGATGTCGGAGCGACGTTAAACTCTAATCTTGCTTCCTTCCTTCCTTTCTTCGGTTTGTCTGCGACTCAGCCGATTTTAAGGAATTTCGGGAGAAATTTCACCACCGCACTGTGGATAATGGATGATCCGTCAGGGAGGCCACCACTTCCTCCCACATTTCGGGCAGCACACGGATCCCACGGTGGAAGAACTGGGCGACGGCAGCATATCTTCGTCTTACAACTGCAGACAACACGCTACTCTGTGTGTACCCAAAATGAAGAGGGGTTCAACAACAGAACAGCGGTTGATAATGTTTCATTCTTACCCGTCTTCGATCATTCAGCTTTAGCTTTCTCTGCATCCAGTCGGAGTCCGTCCATCAAAATTTAGGTTTCATCATGCACCTAGGAGAAATCCAACGTGCTAGTTTTGTAATGATATACCCTATCAGTCTAACCCCAAAGCCTAACATAGGCCTTACCTAGCATTTGATGAGGCTCGGTAGCAGATATCGTCATGTTAAAGTAGCAAATTAAAACTTCCCGCAAATGACGAGAACTGGGCACGTAAGGTGACACGTTCAGTCGAGAATCCACTAATCGATCCAATTCTGCACTTGTTCATATGACAGGAAGTGCTGGTGAGCCGGGCCGTGTGCCAATGGTCAAGAAAGGTGACAGTCAGAAGGAGCAATGTCTGGAGAATGCGGCGGGTTGGATAGCACTTCCCATTTCAACGTTTTCAGGTATGTTTTGACGGGTTTTGCGACATGGGGTCAAGCATCGTCAAGGTGTAAAATTACGTTTTTCTGTCTGTCGGTTTATTGCGGCCGTTTGTCTTTCAGTGCTCGGCTCAAACGCATCAACTGCATTCGATAACGATCTCCTGTGATTGTTTCTGTCGGTTTCAGTAGCTTCGAAAATCTTCTATCTTCCACAGCCAGTTCGACCTTCGGCGTCAAATATCACCGTTCTTTAAGTGTTGAAACCATTCTCGGCACGTCATCTCAGTAATGGCTGCCTCGCCATAGGCTTTACCTAGCATTGTACGAGTCTCGGCCGCAAATATCTTCATGTTAAAGTAGGAAATTAAAACTTCCCGCAAATGTCGAGAACTGGGCACCAAGGTGACACGTTCAGTCGAGAATAACTTTATGATGCAACCACGAATCAACTAATATTTTGATGACGTTAGGTTTGCAACTGCCTAAGCTTACTGCATGACACTTACGTCCTACCATCTGCACCGCCACTTTTCGCTGCCGACTATTGCGAAACGACGGAAGCAAAATTGTATGCCTAATAACTCTAGAATTATTAAAGCTATGGTCAAATTAAAGGTACTGTTCCTGTTCTAGTGTAATTCTCTGTTTGATATGTCGCATTATTCTGTTTAAATTTGAAAACTAAGAATTATATTAAAGATGGAGGCTTTCAAAATGGCCTCTGTGTTGAGAACATAGCTTGACAAGTTCCTTCTATTTCACACTGGTTGACTTTACATTTGTCCACCTGATTTTGATGGAAATTGTGATTACACACCTATGAGCACTCTGTAGTGTGTTCACCCTACTTTCATCGTGCATCTAGGGGGCAATCCAACGTGATATACCCTATCAGCCGCAGTTATCTGCTCTTGTGAAATACCAGACAAATTGCCTCCGTCGGTTTAAGTCAACGTATTGTTTCATCATTGGAGCATCAGTGTGGGTCTCCATTCGCCCGCCTGGTCGTATCGTGCAACAGGCAGATTTGTGTGACATTCTGATGTAACAGTGGACCAATGTTGGATTGAATGGAAATCGGACGATCGACAACGTCTGAACATTACAAAGGAGGATCGCCGTATTGTGCAGCAAGCACGCTGTAACCCCTCCATGTCTGTGCCTGCCATCCGAGAAAAAGTTATTGAGGGCAATATTCTGAGTCATCCATCGCCGTTGGTGGGGGTCAAGCAGCAGCCGGACCAGAGGATTGCCGTCCAATGCCTAGGATGCCGTTAACACTAAAACATAACTGGCTGCGTTTGGAACGGTGTCGTAACTAGGAAGGAGGGACTTTGGATGAATGGAGTCGCACTGTGTTCAGCGATGAATCATGGTTCTTTACTACCCCGGATGGATATCGTCAGCGTATATGGCAGCGACCCCAGGAGAGGTCCCATTCTTCCAATGTTTCGGAGAGGCACGGCAGTGTTACTGTTGGCGTCGTGGTGTGAGAAGTCATCTGTTATGACATCAGGTCACGACCGTTAGTGATTTACGGGACCCTGATGGCATATCGTTATGTCCTGGACATCCTGCGTCCTGTGTTACCTCTCATGTGACAGTATCGTGGTGCCACTTTTCAACAAGACAGCGCTCGTCCACATATGGCACGTGTCTCTATTAACTGCCTACATGGTGCTGAGGTAATGCTGTGGCCAGCAAGATGCCCAAATCTGTCCCTGATAAAACCTGTGTGGGACCAGCTCGTAAGTCAACTCTGTTTCAGTGCGAGTATCCGAGATGTCAAGGACCAGTCACAATAGTTGCCGGCCAGCTAACCTCAGTAGAGTATACGATGGCTATATGACATCCTTTCCAAGCTAACCAGTACTTGAATCTAGGTTAGAGTGGTTGCAACGACGTATTGATTAGTAGGTTCATACTCTAAAGTTCTTTATTAATTTGACTCTGTCACTGAAATAACATCACGTACCCTCTCAATCCGTTAATTTTTATTTCTCTTCCTCCTCTCCTCCTGTGGGCTTCTCTTTTCCTTCTCAGGCAATATATGTATTGTAAAACAACATAAGTGAAAGAAACATTGGTATTTCCAGTAAATTATGTGAAATGGATGAAGTGTGAAATGTTTATGTATTCATTGGTTCAAATGGCTCTGAGCACTATGGGACTCAACTGCTGAGGTCATTAGTCCCCTAGAACTTAGAACTAGTTAAACCTAACTAACCTAAGGACATCACAAACATCCATGCCCGAGGCAGGATTCGAACCTGCGACCGTAGCGGTCTTGCGGTTCCAGACTGCAGCGCCTTTAACCGCACGGCCACTTCGACCGGCTATGTATTCATTGACTCAGTGTTTGCCCTCTAGCGGTTTCCTTAGACGCGTATGAAAACACAGTTACATACCAAGGGGATTTGTTTAGATGAATTAAAATCGCATTCATTCGAGATTAAATCTGTGTTCTAATTTTCATCTTATATAATAAATTAGAATCACTAACGCAAACGTGAACGGCGCTGTGATTGAAGGACTAAGCCAGGCCATATGACTGACTACCGCAGGGAGAGTATGGTGTGTATCTCTACAAACGAAAGCAGATGTAGCGCAGGGAAGTTGGGGGTAGCGCCCATGAGAAGCCATTGGCTCATTCCCATATTAAATCCGTATTTATTCATAAAACACTCAAAGACCTTTCTTTCGGAATTCGAGTGATTTTAGAGTATTAAAATCATGTTTTGGATGTGGTCCTTTTGTTAGTAACCATGCCACTTGCCAACTTAATCAAAGCTGATTATGAATTGATTAATCCTATCGCCTTCAGCGACGACATTCAGTTAATTTGTACCCGTCTTTTGAGAATATTTACCCAAGTTAATGAGTTTCCCCCAACGTTAAACATTTTCATATTGAGCAGCACTTGCCACGTGTTATTTATCGTGCATGCAATGAGCAATACTATGTTCTGTATTGTCGAACGCGAAATTAGGGGCAGAAGGGTACCAACATCTGTACCGAATTTCTTCTCATCTTGCATTTATAGCATTTAACGTTTTCTTCACCATTACGGTATCTGGCTAGTAACATGCCGGCGCTCCCACCGCTTCAACTCCAGCGGATTTTATTATATTAGAAGAGCACCCGTAGATTTATAGTATGTCTAACCCCGAAGCCTAGCATGCTGATATTTGAGAGTTTGAGTCAACTGTTTCTCTGACCTTTGTCCCACAAAACACGAACTCCGTCCATAGACCCTGGCGTGCCCGCCTTATCGTCCTCTACCAATAGCGACAATGGATGCAGTATCGAGGGGCGTGGGATCAGAAATCCGCCCTCTCCGCAGTGGCAGTTTTTGTCTCTTGGAGCGGCTTCGGTTCGGTAAAGTGGTTCCTGATATAGCATCATGAACTGGGTGCAGCCCGTTGCAGTCCTCCCACCAAAGAAATATCCCTGGCAGTGCGTGGATACGAACCCAGTTCCTCCACATGGTAGTCAGCCGAGTTGACCACTCAGTTACGAGGGCGTGCAGCCTTTGTCCCATATTGACTCCATCTGCACCACATACAAGAAGTAAATTATACCAGTAGTTGCATCCTAATGCTCATGAACGTCTGTTATTAATATTATAGTCCGACACAATTTTTGTTCATGTATTGAAGACTTTTATCCCTATCTCCTGTAAAGATTCGTGGCTGTCAAGTGTGTTAATAACAAATAGATCGCCATCAATTGTGAACACTGACCCTCTATGTTTTATTGATACCTCGCGTAAATCCGAACTTCATGCCTTCCCATGCTTCAACTTGCCCATACGGTGCATCGAATAGTTTAAAAATGTAAATGAAATCAACTAGATCAAGATGTCTCACATAAGCTCAGTAGGACGTGGATAATAATTACAATATCTCCATATATCTGGTACCGCATCCTGGACCACCCTTTTAGATTTCACGAACAGTAAATGAATTTAGATAAAACCTTTCAACGTGGGCTCCGTAGCAGACGCCCACTACATGTCCCCCCGTAGACAAAACTACATCGTAAATTGCTGCTGCAGTGGGCATGGGGTCATCGAGACTGGACCATCGGAAACGACTCGTCGTGTCGAATGAATCATAGTACTTGTTACACCGCGTCGATTGTCGTGTCCCAACAAGCCGTCATCCAGGCGAACGATTGCTAGAAACATGTACTGGTGACGAAGGGCGTTGGTAGCAGTATTATGCTATGAGGAACAGTCAACTGGGCTTCCGTGGGATCCGTTCCAAAATGTTCAAATGCGTGTGAAATCTTATGGGACTTAACTGCTAAGGTCATCAGTCCTTAAGCGTACACACTACTTAACCTAAATTATCCTAAGGACAAACACACACACCCATGCCCGAGGGAGGACTCGAACCTCCGCCGGGACCTGCCGCACAGTCCATGACTGCAGCGCCTAAGACCGCTCGGATAATACTGCGTGGCGGATCCGTACCATGACAGTAGTCGAATGTGTAATGACAGTTGTGGAGTATCTGAAAACCACCATATCTTGCTTATCCAGTGGCGAGAGAGCTTCAACAAGATGAATTAAAAAAAAAAAAAAAAAACTCTGTAGTTGCGACCAAATGTGTTTCGTGGAGAGACCGCAAATATAAATAATTGTCACTTTATATTAAATAGCGATTTCGTAGTCTATAGAAATATCGTCTAGATTAACAAATGGCCTTCATAGTTTTAGCGTCTAGAATTATTTTGTTTTCTCTTACCTGACACAAAAGTGATACTTGGAATACGTAATCTGGTCGCTTATTTATTTCTTCTTGTCTATAGATGATAGTGTACGATAAGGTACAAAACCAAATAGTGGCGGCTTGCAGCTAAAATTAGTGAGGGTACTGCTCCAGAAAATTTTTAGCCTTTGTTTTAAAATTGTGTGAAAGCAAAACAAACATTTATAAGCTGTATATTATACTAATTTATTGAAAGTTTGTATGCCGCACCAACTTTCTCCTTAATGCTTATCAAAGTGCTTATTTGACTTCTGAAGCTTTTCAGTTTTTTTTTAATTAGGTCTTACTTCTAAAAGCATCTGTTTTCCACATTAAATCTACTCAAAACAGCGTACACGGAAAGCAAAACAGTAGAATTTATATTTCACAGCCGCAAAAGCAATATTTCCATTGGTACTATTCAGAATGAGAGCTATATCTCTTTGCTGTTTATGCCTGGCAGAGATTTTGGAATATCAGGTGTTGAACTACCTCTTTACTTAACTGTAAGTTTACATGGAGGGACAGCTGTAAGAACTTAAGCGGTTAAAGTTCACTTAGAGTCACAGGACATAGATCTTGGTGTTGAAAAGCCATGGTTAAAGTTTTCTGTAAAATAAAAGAATTGGAGAAAAAATAATTAAATTCAGTAGCGGGAAACGGATAATAATGTAACTGTACACTTTATCACATTCAAGAGTATGATACAAGGTTTTTAAGCACAATACACGCGGAAAGAAAACACAGCTGCCCTGCAGCTGCGAGCCAGGGTTCGCAGTTGGCACTGAGAGAGCGACAGTATTCTCACCCACGGATATTAGAGTACACGGTAGGTGTCGCGCAGGTGGACTGTGGCCCGTGACGTCACCGTCAACCCTCTCGCCACGCCGCACTGCACTGAAGCTTATAGGTACACGGTGTGCACAGGTTTAACTCATATGCAGGTATGAATATAATCGTAATTTTCCATGTTCCACTGTATTATTATTACTGTTACTATTATTATTAAACTTTATATTAGTTACACAATTATTTCCTATGGTCGACGAAATGCTAGTGTAAAGCTTGTAAAGGACGTCAACCTCTTACCACATCTAGGAGGACACTGTTTTTTCTGGGGGAAGAGGCTCACACAGGCATATACCACACTGTGCTTTCATAACCGCTTGTAGCGCGGAGTGGTCGCGTGGTTTGAGGCGCCATGTCAGGGATTGAGCGGCCCCTCCCGCCGGAGGTCCGCGTCCTCTCTCTGGCATGGGTGTGTGTCTTGTTCTTAGCATGAGTTAAGTAGTGTGTAAGACTAGGGACCGATGATCTAAGAAGCAGTTTGGTCCCTTAGAAATTCACACACACACATAACCGCTTGTTGTTGACAGAAAGAGTTGTGAATCACTTTTAGAACATGTTTGATTTCAGCAACTCAGCGCTACATCGAGAGAGACGAACCTATAATTCCCTTACCTAAAGACCTTTATTTCTCTTTCCATAATCTCTAATTTTGGCGTAATCACTCATTTTTGCTTTCACATCAGTGTTTGTTCTCACAGTCAATGTTTTGTCTAGTATTAATTTCTTCATTAGTTGGCAACGCTACCTGTAAAATAGTACTTACTGCTTTACCGTAGCTTCGTTTTTGTGCCAAATATTTCTCTCATTATTAGATTCGTTACTGCGCCATAAATCAGCAACGGAGGATGGTAGATTTTGAGTTGTAACAGCATCAGTTTTCAACTTGCGTTTCGAAGGAATGTTCATCAGTTCACTTTTCAAATCCCTTTCATAATCAGAATCAGTAAAATGTATTGTCTAAGGCGCTGCAGTCATGGACTGTGCGGCTGGTCCCGGCGGAGGTTCGAGTCCTCCCTCGGGCATGGGTGTGTGTGTTTGTCCTTAGGATAATTTAGGTTAAGTAGTGAGTTAGCTTAGGGACTGATGACCTTAGCAGTTCAGTCCTATAAGATTTCACACACATTTGAACATTTTAAAATGTATTGGAGAGACACGAGCATTTTCAACTGCAAACGAGTTTGTACATTTACAAGCTATAATCAATTTCCGTTTCGTCTTACTGTTTTTAGTATATGTACTAAATTTAATTCCTTACATAGTTACCTGCCGGCTGTGGTTAGTACAACTAGCAGTCGCGAAGCAATCATTACTTTCCACTTAAAAATTTACTCTAAATAATACCTCAGTAACTGGATAATTACGGGGTAACTTTGTACTCAAGTCGCCAGTCATTAATAAAAATTCACACTGCCATAAACAACCTCGTTTGCGCTCGAAAATACATTTACAACACAATAGTTTATAGCAAATGCTGGCTACTGACCGCTGCTTTGCTTCACCGTCACGTCAGCGGATCGGCTTGCTAATGCGCATGCACCTTGTGATCCTTACCACACTTCTAGTATCCGTGCCCTCACCCCATCGCAGCCTCTCGTACAGCTAGAGTTGTAAAACTACCGTAGGCTACGGTAAGCTATCGCAAGTAAGCGTGAACTATGGTAGTTTGTCTGGTAGCTTTGGTCTATTAAGATCGCTACTGCGTTACCTTATGTGTGTTACATAGCCTACGTGTCTCGCGTTACCTCATTTCAGTCGCTTTGTCTGCGGATGCGATCAGTGTCTTACTAGTTTTCCATTGAAATCTATAGCGGCGAACTGTCTAGAAACTGAGTGAAGATATATAAAGAACTGCGAAACCCACAGAAAACTTCAGTTCCACATAGTTATCCTCCTCTACCTAAAAATAAACTGTATTTATAGCAAAACGGAAGTTGTCAGTATTGACAATTTGATCGTGAAGCTGAGGGATGTTCTAGTAGAAATAAAAAACAGTACAGATTTATTATAAAGCGCTAGCAAACGCATTTTTTTCCAAAAAGAGGGGTATAATTAAAAACCACAAATCAGAACATGTCAAACAGCAGTTCATAATTCGTCGAGCTTGTATAAAATTTGCTTCTTTTATTCATAAAGAACAATAATAATACATATTTTATGGTCCTTCGTGTGAACTCTGCCGGCCGGGGTGACCGAGCGGTTCTAGGCGCTACAGTCTGGAACCGCGGGACCGCTAGGTCGCAGGTTCGAATCCTGCCTCGGGCATGGATGTGTGTGATGTCCTTAGGTTAGTTAGGTTTAAGTAGTTCTAAGTTCTAGGGGACTGATGACCTCAGTAGTTAAGTCCCATAGTGGTCAGAACCATTTTTGTAAACTCTACTTTCATCGAAAGTAATTGCTTTGGTTACACAAAATCTCTGAAGTTAGGCGCTCAACTAATTTTTATTACTAACAAAATACGTTTTATGTTTTGTAGGCATATTGTATACACTATGGACTAGCACTTAACGATGTGTGGTTCCGATTATGTGCAAAACAAACAATCATATATAAAACACAAAGAGAAGTCTCTCTCACACATTAATTTGTCTCTTTCCCTACCAATACGAGCAACACTACCGGTAAAAACAACCGAATCGTAGTTTTGGTAGAGCGCAACACTATGTACAGCTTACTATATGCACGTGTGCGCAACAGCTGGACACCTCGCCAATAGAAATGTGAAGCGTACAGTCCCATACAAAGATTGTTACATCTTTTTTATAAATTGGGGGACGACTACTGACATTGAACTTAAGGATTGTATACTGGATAATTACAAAGAAATAGTTAAAGGAGAAAGGACTCATTATATTAAATATCATTGATAACATAATGTCGAAAAAGGGGGTGCTGCAGTTTCACAGTGTCTATACGCGTGCCGCCGCTGTAGCCAGCGATAATTTTTATTACTTTGTTCTTCACTCCTCCTTATTTTCGTATTAAGGAGCATAATACTTTAGGCGACTATTAATCCTGCGTGCCAAGGCAATACAGGAATAAGTGCTGATGTCAAAGAAACAGTGGATCCTATTAGTTAACGACTGCGGCCAATTTCTGACAGACGGACTAGGCCGCTCTCTTGCGGCAGTGCACGCAGCAGCTTTCGTCTGCCGCCCGCCGATGGCAGCACAATCGACTCGTCGACCGCAGACCGCCTCGGCAGTAAGTGACATGCAGTTGTACGCCTTTCTAATATCGCCTTCCGGCTCATTGCAACGAAGAGAGGAACGGAGCCTGAGGAATAAGATTCACTATGCAGTAACTGACGCAAGGTACAAATCGCTATGCCTTCAGCACTAGACGAGAGCGTCGAGTTGACAAATTTGTAATCAGTTCTCCAGATTTCCACTGCGCGAAGTTTATTTGAAAGTATTCTATTTTTTTTTCTGGACAGTATCGGGCAGGGTGCTCAGTGAGAGTCCAAGGTTATTGTCAGAGACACAGTGTCTTTTTGCGCATAAATCTCAGTGCAATATTACACATTTTCACAGACAGCAATAATCGAGTGACATGATTTCTAATTAAGGACCGATAGTCGCGGTTCACGGAAAACTTCTTTAAACTATGCAACGTACTTAGCTCACTATACTTTGTTACTGGAAGACAGCATTAGGATAGTACTATCAAACTAAGATTTCGTCATTAGACTCTTAGATGCCGGTAAATATAATTCTACCAACATACTATCTATACATACCGTAGTTTTTTTATAGAAAATGTAGCATTTTAGAGTATTAGTCTCTAGTTTACATCACAACGAACTTTTCGAATGTCTATCGATGAACTGAACAACTCTTTCTTAAAAAAGTTACCTGTTACTTGTCAGAACGTCTTTTTGTATTTCTTTGCTGAAGAAAATTTTCAACAAGCTTTGTTTACCTTTTGTTCCATGAGTCATCCGTACGACACTCCGTAATGATCCAATGAGATATACTGATCAGAAGAATTCTGGAATCAGCAGAGACATACAGATAGACCTGAAATTCATTTCGACTTTATACATGAGGTCTACGGAATTATAGTGTAGGATGAAATGTAAGTCATCTGAAGTAAACGGTCACACTTCGTAATTAAGAGCAGCAGTGCTCGTAAGACAAGGAAAACGTTTCCTATTATGCGACTGAATCCCCGACAAATAATCTCCCCCTACTGTTCTGGAGAGAACAGACGTATATTCTTCTCTACATGCTTCAAGATATACGTTTTTTTCTGAATTTCATAGTCTCTCCCGAGTTAAACGTGTCGGTTGTCAGCTCCGTGCCACGGGTGAGAGAAGATACGGAAGAAGACTACACCTTAACATCCCGTCGACGACTGGGCCATTAGAGATTGACCACAAGATGGGTTAGGGAAGACAGTCAGCCCGCATCTCGTGGTCGTGCGGTAGCGTTCTCGCTTCCCACGCCCGGGTTCCCGGGTTCGATTCCCGGCGGGGTCAGGGATTTTCTCTGCCTCGTGATGGCTGGGTGTTGTGTGATGTCCTTAGGTTAGTTAGGTTTAATTAGTTCTAAGTTCTAGGGGACTGATGACCATAGATGTTAAGTCCCATAGTGCTCAGAGCCATTTGAACCATTTTGAAGACAGTCAGTTGTGCCCTTTCATAGGATCATTCCGGCATATGCTTTAAGCGATTCAAGGAAATCACGAAAATCTAAATCTGGATGGCCAGACGGTTATCTGAACTGTTTTTGTGCCAAATGAGAATCCAGTGTGTCGTCATTGCGCCACAGTACTTGGTATCCATGTGGGTGAACAGCTCCCACTATGATGTTTTCAAGCTGAATTTTCAACCTTACGGTATTGCTAACAAAACAGGCATATATGGTTATAAGCAGTGAGGCCACCTTTGCTACGAGGAGTGTTGCCAATTTGAACTGATAACTTGCGTCCTGTTGTTGCTTACGAAGGTCGTGGCAGCTGAAATGTATTTTGCCACCTACTCAGGCAGGCTACAGACAAGAGGAGCTAACATCTCTTACTGTACGCAAAGTTCTCATTATCTCCTCCGAACATCTAATCTTCTTTGACAACTAATACACAAGCTTTTGTGCTATCAGTAGTTCGCAATGCTACAGATTCTAAAGTACACGGCTTAGAGACTGTATAAATTTTAACCGTATACGAGTAAACATTCACGTGTAAACGAGAAAATATCTGAATTGGATATTCCCCCGAAAGAATCCGTTTGTCATTTAAGTGTCCTGATGACACATTTAAGGTAAATATATTCCACTTATCATAATCTCAAGATATCCTCATAATGTTTTGTCTTAGCTCCAAACTGTTATGATCAGTGTATGAATACGTTTCGTTGCTATTTAACACAAAATAAGTTGTCCGGTGTGAACCATACAATGTTTTCCATACGTACCGGTATATCACCATCTCTCAGGTGACTGTCGACTCCATACCTGAGTTACAAAAGAAATGCTTTGCTATAGGACTGGTCGGCTACTCGCACTTTATCAGTCATGCTGAATTCGATGGTTCAAATGGCTCTGAGCACTATGGGACTTAACATCTATGGTCATCAGTCCCCTAGACCCAGAACTACTTAAACCTAAATAACCTAAGGACATTACACACATCCATGCCCGAGGCAGGATTCTAACCTGAAACGGTAGCAGCAGCGCGGTTCCGGACTGAAGTGCCTAGAACCGCTCGGCCACATCGGCCGGCTGAATGGTCAGTATTCATATAATTGGAGAGGCCTAACTGGACAATGAATCCACCTTCTTCAGTGCGGATGCAGAGATATGTCACACCTCCTGAGGGAATCTCGGAAGAGCGAATATGGAGGAAATGGACAGGGGCTCCGGATAGGTGGCGCTCGATGGGAGCGTGGATCGCCCGTGAGGCGATCCGATATAGTCCGTACAGTTGCGATAACACTATGTCCCGGATGGCGCAGTGGTTACGCACCTGCCTAGTAAGCAGAAAATTCCGGGTTAGAATCCAGTTTCGGTACATATTTTTCACTCGCCGCCGCCGATTCCACGTGGTGTCCCAATGCAGCTGACAGCACTGAACTTTCGGCTTTCCTTTCCTTTCTTCCCCTCTCCACCTTCAATTTACATATTCAGAGATATGACAGGTACAATCATTTGAAGCAAAGAATATTATGGACATATGCCCTATTGTGAATGGTTTCCAAGATAGGAAACGTTTTATGTATATTGTTATTCATTTCCTGTATTATTCAGAACATTATCACGTTTACACATGTACAGATGCACAACAGTCAGTAAATACTATGAAATGCCTTTTACAATGTATCAATTGAAAAATAAGAATTTTTAACACATTTTCCACTAAGAATTATAGTACACGTCACATTACAGCTCTTGTACAGTTCGCAATAATTAGAACTACTTAAACCTAACTAACCTAAGGACATCACACAACACCCAGTCATCACGAGGCAGAGAAAATCCCTGACCCCGCCGGGAATCGAACCCGGGAACCCGGGCGCGGGAAGCGAGAACGCAACCGTACGACCACGATCTGCGGACTGCTGAATTCGAATTCTGTTCTTTTTCATTTCATTCTTTGTGTGTGATGAAACAGAGTGCTTCGGCAAGCACTCATTTAATTCCAGGGAGTATTTGTTTGGTGGTGGGAGTACGGTAAGGGGAGATAGGTAGGGGGTTATTCTTGTGCACTTGATTTAATTTACATGCCTGTGATCTTTCAAATCTTTATTCCTGTCGGACTTTTCAATATAGCCTCCTTTTCATAGTGAAGCCGACATTATACACTGCTGGCCATTAATAGTGTCACGTCGTAACCACAATCAAGCCCAAATCGAAAGCAGGATCGTCAGGGATGTAGAACACCTTGCACTGAAACCACGTTTATGACGGACACCGACGTACAGAGAGAATAGAACTGAACCCCTGGACGGAGAGTGCTGCTATACGGGGTGGTCAGAAACAGTCTGAAGAGATCGTAAGTGTGTTACAGGGTAAGTTGTGCATCGAAAAGATGGTTAAGAAAAAAATTCGGTACGTTGCGCAGTTCCGGGCAAATTATCATTGAAATTAGGGAATCATACCGTTGCATGCGCAAATGCAAGCAGCCAGCCAGATACAATTAGTGTCAGTTGTTCGCACAGTGTAGATGATAGCGCACAAGACTGCTCAGCCTCTGGTTCGGGTTCGATCCCTACTACCGTCCCATGTCAAATTTTTTGACTGCTCTCTTGTTCGGATTTGGAAAACCAAACACAGAAAATGTTTGGCAACACCGTATTTGGCGGGCCGTTTGAATTTGCTCGGGCGCCAGCTCAGAGTCTACAAACGACCGGTCCCAAATTTACATAAACTTCTTGACCCTTGTTTATACATCTGGTGCCACGTACCTCAAGAAACCAACTGAGGATGTCGAATCTATACTCTTACAGATTCGCTGCTATATTGCGTTCGAAAAGTGGACCAACTTTCTATTAAAAAGGTGAGCATTATGTTTCGGCTCATCAAGTTACTTATGCATAATTTGGGCTCAAAAACCTTTTGGAACAGCGGTATCATAACAGTGAAAATACATAATTTTCTGTTCTTTAAGTTACTGCTCTCATTGTACGGATATACAGTTGAGATAGTACGAAGGCGTGCTGAAACGTAATGCCTCCGGAATTTTTATGCGAAGACTCTTAAAGCTTTTAAATAAAGCAAACGTTATTAACATTCTTCATCTTTATTCTCCATGTCTACAAATTTGTTGCCCTCTTTCGCTAGAAAGCTCCTAATTGTAGCGTGTAACATGACTGTGTATAACGTAACTATATCGGTGCATGAGAAACAGCTTGCTGTAATCGATTTTCGAATTTGAAGAGTTCGTTCACTCATAGAGCAACCTCTCCTTCAGTTTAACGGTGCCACACCACACATGGGTGCTGCGAAATCTGCAAGAATTCGACGCCTTCGGTCCACTGTCACCATCCACCATACAATATCAACTTAGCCCCATCCGATTTTCATATGTTTCCAAAACCTAAAGAATACCTTTGTTTACTGCACTTTGACAACGCTGACGCGGTGCAGGAACAGGTGATGTTGTGACTCCATCAACGACGGTATCAACAAACTTGTCTATCGTTGGGGGAAACGTGTTCGTCGCCAGGGTGACTATGCTGAGACATAAGTATGTAGACGTGAAGAATAAAGATTTTGAATGTTGATAACTTTTATTTTATGTAGAAAGCCTTAAAACATTTCACATGAAAATAGTCCGAAGTATTACTTTTTAACAAGCCTTCGTGTTATGAAACCTGTTTCATTGATACTGTAGCCAGTGTTATAGTGGATGGTAACTAAAAATGGGGTATACTTTTGTGTAAATAGCAATAATGTATCTTTTATCAGTAGTTGACAGTAGCTAAGCTACTTCTGGAATTTGATACAAGCTGTTGACACCCTTCACAATGATTTTCAGTTTCGCGGAATTTCACGAATATTTCGTACTATGTAGGCTAATTCTGCCACTATCAGTTAGTTTTGTCCGCTTTTACTGAAGAAACAGTCCATAACCTAAACTTCATTTATACGGTTTCAACCTTTTATGTAAATCATTGAATTCGGAATAGGTAAACAACTCAGACTTGCCTGTATAGAACGTGCAATATTACGTGGCAATATCAACATTCATGGTGAACCTGCTCAATGGATGTTGTATTACAAGTGTATTACCGTTTACATCGTAAGCGCTACCTCAAAAGAATGTAATATTTGTCGTAAGGCATAAAAATTTTGGGAGTACGTGAGAAAAATTTATATACGAAAATACGGTCGACGTAAATGAGTGAATAGTGCAAAAATTCATCTTATTGTAGACGTGTTATCATTGGTAACACAAAATCGGAAATGAGGTATTATTTGTTGGTATTTGGCAATCTATACTTAGATAAACACGAAGATACATTGCCAAGTATCCTTATCAGTTAATAGTAGACAAGCTAATACGATCTGCATCTGGTTTCAAGTGATTAATGAGACTTTTTTGTTATACTGTGATTAGTTTAGAAAATACGTATATATGTACCAACCAATGACATGGACACAAGAAAAAGAGGAAAAATTAGGAAGAAAGTGAAACAAGCCTCTCGGCTTCGGCCGTTGCAAGCCGTGTGAGTGGAAAACATCTATAGTTGTGTAGCTCTTGGGCATGATATCAGTATCGAAGCTTTTTAGATAAAAATTTTCTAAACAATGATATTACACTCAAGGTATTCCCAACGAAGAGAGATAAAATATGTTAATGTATGCTACTGTTTCTTTTTGCATTTCGTCTCCCTTTTTTTATCTTATTCAACGCTTATATCCTATCTAGTAGGGTCTTCAAATCTTGATGCACAGTTCTTCAAGGGAAATGAACTGAATATTAGGCGTAGCATTGAGTTTCTGAGGTTGCAAAATAAGAAAAAAAATCGCAAGAGAAATTAATGGCTTGTTTCTGGGTTTCCAACGTGAAACTTAAATGACTCGTTTTTGCGCAAAGTGTTTCGACACCTGACACAATCATCCTCTCCGGTTATCAGGAATGGTCTTATATGGATTCCTAACATACATCACAGTGAATCAACCATGCCGAGAATACACGGGTATCATTTGATTTATCTCAACGAGGAGGAGCTGTTTTGCAATTTACGAGAACGGCATAAATTTCGCCAACAATATAGGTACGCCTAACTTCTTAACGAGATGTCGAGATGAATAAGTGGTACCAAAAGTCTGTACATTACTCATATTAACAAGCGAGCAATCAACAGGTTTATACGCGTTGGAAACGTTACGCTGGAGCTATGGAGGATTCGTGAACTCGGACAAATGCTTGAGTCCGCTTGGAAACAATTTCCTCATCTCCATCTTTATATATAATACAGACCGTCTACTCATTGTTGGCTAGGACCCGCACCTCAGTGAACTACTACTTCGGAATACAAATACTGTGCCGGCCGGAGTGGACGAGCGG
This sequence comes from Schistocerca nitens, assembly GCF_023898315.1. Taxonomy (NCBI): domain Eukaryota; kingdom Metazoa; phylum Arthropoda; class Insecta; order Orthoptera; family Acrididae; genus Schistocerca; species Schistocerca nitens. The sequence goes on from NC_064616.1 coordinate 716,912,992, forward strand.
TTAAAAGCGCTACAGTCTGGAACCGCACGACCACTACGGTCGCAGGTTCGAATCCTGCCTCGGGCATGGATGTGTGTGATGTCCTTAGGTTAGTTAGGTTTAAGTAGTTCTAAGTTCTAGGGGACTTATGACCACAGCAGTTGAGTCCCATAGTGCTCAGAGCCATTTGAACCATTTTTGAACAAATACTGTGGTCAGTTTTAGTATGGTTTCACTCTGCACAATATTTCAGCTTCCCGAATCCTTATAACTAACTAAATGAGCTCGGCGATGTTTAAATAGTCATAAGGCCACCACGTCAAGCTGTTTGACGCCTGATTGAAAACATTAACGAACAGACAGGTCAGCTATGGGCAGCCCGTTATCACCTGTTGTGGCAAACATATGTGGGATAATTTGTAGTAAATACATGAAATTCAAGGCCAAGGTTCCGTGTTTTGACTGAAACATGGACGACACATTTGGTAAGCGGCCACATGGAAGGCAAACCATTCGTAATTTCTTGGAACATCTGCACTGTGTCCATTCGAATATAAAATAGAATCTTAGTCTCGCACAGAATGGAGAAACTTAGGCTAACTCTGTGCGCTTACCTACTCGGCAAGTGCAACAGTCGTCGAGTTACTTTGAATCTATGTCACTTCCCTGGTGATAAGCCGTGTGTGCTCCCAATCATCTCTGGGACAAGCAAGAGCTCCTGTCGTCTTGCTCACAGGCTTAGCTACTTCTGCCACTGATTTACAATTTTGGCTCTGTAAAAAGTAAAACAAATCTTATTAACAACCTGAACAATTTGTATGATATTCTTGGTCTTAATGTCTAGACGTAGTTATGAAGGCTTGCTGAAAAACAATGCCTCCGAATTTTTTATGTAAAAGCCTTAAAGCTTTTTATATGAAACAAACGTTATTTGTACTGTACATATTTTTTATTCAAGTCTACATATTTATTTCTCAACACAGTTACCCTGGCGATGAACACGTTTCTCCCAGCGACAGACCGGTTTGTTGATACCATCACTGCAGAGTCTTGGAAAAATGTTCAGATGTGTGTGAATTACTAAGGGAACAAACTGCTGAGGTCATCGGTCCCTAGACTTACACATTACTTAAACTAACTTATGCGAAGAGCAACACGCACACCTATGCCCGAGGGAGGACTCGAACCTCTGACTGGAGGAGCCGCACAATCCGTGACATGGCGGCTCCAACCACACGGAGCAGAATCTTGAACTTCTTTGACGGAGCCACAGCCACACCTCTGCTTGCACCGCCTAGTCACTATCTAATTGGATTCCTCAAAGGTGTTCTTTAAGTTCTGGAAACTTCGATGTGGCCAAGTGCGGACTATATGGAGAACGATAGATGACAGTGACCCCAAGGCATCGAATTGCTGGAGATGCAGCAGCTCTCGTGTGTGGTCTGGCATTGTCATGCTGAAGGAGAGGTTTGCCCGTTTGAAGTAAGGCTTCCGCGATTAGAAACTCTAATACAGCAAGCGGTTGCTCACCCACCGACATAGTTATGTTACGCATAGCCATGTAACACGTTACAATTCGACGTCCTTTAACGTCACAGGGCTGCAAATATGTAGACATGAAGCATAGAGATGTAAATTGGTAATAATGTTTGTTTTATTTTAAAAATCGTGTGGGTTTTCACATAAAAAGTTTCAAGGCATTACTTTTCAGCACCCCCTCGTATTTTCATACTAAGTAATGCACCTATTGAGCATGTCCATTTGCATGTGTGCATAGACAATGTAGTTCCCTTACATAGCAGAATTTTCAGTCGATGAATCTGTCAGTGACTAAAATGAGCTACCTAGGGCATAAGGAATAGCGTTCATTACAAGATCTACACATTATCTAGTTAAAAAAATCAGCGAATAAATTTTCCAATTATTGTCAGCTAATTGGTTAATGAGACCATTACGGAGGCACCTAGACATCCAGATACGAAAATGCTGCACAAAGGCGTTTGCGGTTGATGTACGAAACGGTTTTTGTGAGTAACTGAGATTGGCTGTGGGGTAACTATCCAACGTCATCGGCACATACTGGGAATTAAGTTACGTTCCATTAGGGGTCTTGCAAGAACTGTGACAAAAGTCAGAACAGCAATGGTTCAAATTGGTTCAAATAGCTCTGAGCACTATGAGACTTAACATCTGAGGTCATCAGTCCCCTAGAACTTGTTGTTGTTGTGGTCTTCAGTCCTGAGACCGGTTTGATGCAGCTCTCCATGCTACTCTATCCTGTGCAAGCTTCTTCATCTCCCAGTACCTGCTGCAGCCTACATCCTTCTGAATCTTCTTAGTGTATTCATCTCTAGGTTTCCCTCTACGATTTTTACCCTCCACGCTGCCCTCCAATACTAAATTGGTGATCCCTCGATGTCTCAGAACATGTCCTACCAACCGATCCCTTCTTTTAGTCAAGTTGTGCCACAAGCTCCTATTCTCCCCAATTCTATTCAATACCTCCTCATTAGTTATGTGATCTACCCATCTAATCTTCAGCATTCTTCTGTAGCACCACATTTCGAAAGCTTCTATTCTCTTCTTGTCCGAACTATTTATTGTCCATGTTTCACTTCCATACATGGCTACACTCCATACAAATACTTTCAGAAACAACTTCCTGACATTTAAATCTATACTCGATGTTAACAAACTTTTCTTCTTCAGAAACGCTTTCCTTGCCATTGCCAGTCTACATTTTATATCCTCTCTACTTCGACCATCATCAGTTATTTTGCTCCCCAAATAGCAAAACTCCTTTACTATGTTAAGTGTCTCATTTCCTCATCTAATTCCCTCAGCATCAACAGACTTAATTCGACTACATTCCATTATCCTCGTTTTGCTTTTGTTGATGTTCATCTTATACCCTCCTTTCAAGACACTGTCCATTCCGTTCAACAGCTCTACCAAGTCCTTTGCTGTCTCTGACTCGTACAATGTTATCGGCGAACCTCAAAGTTTTCATTTCTTCTCCATGGATTTTAATTCCTACTCCAAATTTTTCTTTTGTTTCCTTTACTGCTTGCTCAATATACATCGGGGATAGGCTGCAATCCTGTCTCACTCCCTTCCCAACCACTGCTTCCCTTTCATACCCCTCGACTCTTATAACTGCCATCTGATTCCTGCACAAATTGTAAATAGCCTTTCGCTCCCTGTATTTTACCCCTGCCACCTTCAGAATTTGAAAGAGAGTATTCCTATCAATATTGTCATAAGCTTTCTCTAAGTCTACAAATGTTAGAAACGTAGGTTTGCCTTTTCTTAACCTTTCTTCTAAGATAAGTCGTATGGTCAGTATTGCGTCACGTGTTCCAACATTTCTACGGAATCCAAACCGATCTTCCCCGAGGTCGGCTTCTATCAGTTTTTCCATTCGTCTGTAAAGAATTCGCGTTAGTACTTTGCAGCTGTGATTTATTAAACTGATAGTTCGGTAATTTTCACATCTGTCAACACCTGCTTTCTTTGGGATTGGAATTACTATTTTCTTCTTGACGTTTGAGGGTATTTCGCCTGTTTCATACATCTGCTCACCAGATGGTAGTTTGTCAGGACTTGCTCTGCCAAGGCTGTCAATAGTTCTAATGGAATGCTGTCTAGTCCCCCTGCGGCCATAACAGTCGCGCGGTTCCGGACTGAAGCGTCTAGAACCGCTCGGTCACCGCGGCCGGTGAACAGCAATGGACTAACGTACTGGGACATGCATTGATATCTAATAGTGCATTCATAATGGCTAGGCACTAGCCGAAATCTAGATCTGCCTAATAAAACCTGAAAGAAAAATACGACTGATTGCTCTGCTCTATCATATGAGAAACATATTGCGAAACTGAAATGCCACTTCTGCCTGACATCACACTTAGGAAAACGTATTTTCGGATACAATGTAATACTCTATACTGTTCTCATGTAGATGCGCAGTATTCCAAGGTACGAAAAAGCAAATGGAACAAATCAGAGACAAACGAAGCATCCATTATAATCATCCCACTAAAACACTATGAGATAGTTGTGAACGTCCAACGTGTCTGTGATATTAATGCCAAAAGATTATGATACGTTTGAGAAAATCATATCTGAACCTGTCATATATAATAGTATCTAGCCTTGGAATGGTCCCTTGGGGGTATAGCTGATCTGCCAATCGTTTTCATATATAATTTCAGACATTTACAATTGTTCAGTTTAGTTCATTATAGCTAGTTACATGTTTCATGGATCTCACATACCGTAATGTTGTAGAACGAGTCAATTTAATGGTATTCAACTGAATTCCTATTTAAACAAAAGCAAATGCTGACTATTTATACGTTATGAAAATTAATTAAATACCTTGAAATGAAATGAATGGATTGATAAGGGTAAATCAGTGAACATGCATGGATAGGAAAGGATATGACTGCAGACCGTTCTGTTATTCTGAATCTGATATGTAAAGAATATGTCGAGGCAACGTGCGAGAACCTCTGGTGGTAGTTTTCAGAAATCATTGATGGAAACATCAGCGACAGCGAAAGTTTGAGTCAGTCCTGCAGACGTGAGCAGATAGCCTTATTGTTAAGGCAACTGCTCGTTGTAAGCAGAAAATCCTGGTCTGAACATCAATCCGGCATAAATTTTCAGTTGTGTATATATATTCATTAAGAGGTTTGTTTTTATAACTGTAACAAATATTAAGTTTAGTAGCAGCAGTAAGCACGCAACTCTTTTTCGGTACGGAAGCTGTACGGCATATAAGGAGATGCCCGGATGGAGCTGCTTCCAGTTTGCCTTCTAACTTAGCTATTTTATCTATCTGTGATTTCATGTTATTACGCATGTGCTATCGGATTCCGTTCCCTGGAGAAAGCTCGCCACAGCATTCGTGTGACACCCTTACCCTACAGCAAATAGTGCACCAAACAGATTCTATGAGAACGAGAAATACCTCTCGTCAGCGTTGTGTTGTCAAAGAACATAATGACGTGAAGGTCCGTACTTCAGTGAGTGTCGACTGCTACCTACACCAGCAGTCTGCCTTTACGCTTCCCCCTGACGTCGGTTGTCAGGCACAGACCAGCTCACGACACGTCGGAAGAAAACGCAGTGTAAATTTGAAATTTGTGGTAAGGACTATGGGACCAAACTGCTAAGATCTTCGGTCCCTAGGCTTACGAACTACTTAATCCAACTTCAACTACCTTACGCTAAGGACAACACACACACCCATGCCCGAGGGAGGACTCGAACCTCCTATGTGTGGAGCCGCGCGAACAGTAACAAGACGCCCAAGACCGCACGGCTACCCCGCGCGGCGAAAACACAGTGTACTCTATACACGACGTCGAGTCGTCGTTGTCCACCAGCTCCACGGAATTGTTTTATTTGTGAAAGTGAAGTGGTTAACGTGGGTCTCTTCGAAGATGTCGACTTAGGTTAATGTTCTGCACTGTCGACCTTATATATAAGCGACGATGTGCTAACCACTACGCCACCCTGAGTAGTGGTTAGCGCATGTACCTAGTGAGCAGGAGCACCGAGTTTGAATCTCAGTCTTGGCAAAAATTTTCGTTCGTACCTTATTCTTACGTCTGCCTCAGTCTGAAATTGTTGTTGGACGACTTTGCCTCGTTATTTTCGGAAACTTTCCAGTTGTCATTTAGTTAAAGTACACTTTGAAATACTCAAACTGTGTGACTTACCACCTTCTAATGACTTGAAACAATAAGCACCACGGTAAATCGTAGTTGTGATACGTTTCATCATATTTACTTGTGTGAAAATGAACAGAGTCGCTGAACACTGACAAATCCAGGATCTAAAATACGATTTTTCCTTTTTACTTTAGTGCCTTCAGTAACAATCGAACTCTAGTCTCAGTGAACAAAATGGACATATGTTCTTTAGAGTTCAGTTTTTTATTTCAGTCAGAAAACACATCAAAATTTTCGAGGCTCATTTCCTTCTTAAGAAATAGGCTCAAATCCTGTTAGGTCATGGTGATAATCCTTTCGGAGCATATTCCAAGCGTTCCATTAACAAACTTACGATTGATGTATTTATTCTTTATTCACTTGACCTAGTGTCAGATGTCTGTTGATTTCATCATCTAAACCACCTAAGGGTCGTTAAACGCAACAAAGTGATTTATGTGGTCTGTTAGATAAAGAATTAAAATTGAAAACAGGAAATTTGGTTAATGATAACCCTTGAAGCAAGTTTGGATTTTATTTGTAGAAAAAATACCAGAACGTCAGTGAGTGACTGGGTGAGGAAAGATCTGGTAATCGACTGGCACAAGGGAACCTTGCAAACTGCGGACAGCGGACAGCGAACAGGGGTCAGCGAACGGCCCACCCCCGACCCCCACCCGGGAAACTACGGATTCGCTTTGAAGGGGAACACAGCGCTTTACGTAAGCCGACGCGACGGACAATAAAATATTGGCAAACTGCCTTCAATTGACGGTGACTAAAGACACATTTTTTATTGCGGATGGTTCTCCCGCCTCCCACTGAAGCGGTACCCAGAATAGAGAATAAAAATTTGCGCATTCATTGTACTGACTTTTTTCGAACATTGGTTTTATGCTTTGCAGCGTCTAATTCAAACAAAACATGTTCACGAACGGTTTGCTATCAGGACACACAGCTGTCACTCTCAAAATATTTGACCACGGTCTGTAGTATAAGCTGGTGCAACTAACATTGAGACTGCCTCTGCAAAGAGGTATATAGACCATATATAGCTCTTAAGATGGTAAAAATTTCTTATGTACCCTGTATCGTTCGAAGTATAGCGTTGTTGTTATTATATGCGTCCAAGGTTATAGAAGAAAAGTTAGGAAACATTAATTTGTACCTTTAACCATAACCTAACATCTAGGAAGCGCCAGAAGTCATGTATTTCTTTTCAAAGAGTACTACCCGTCAAAGACTGCAACTCAGAATCTGTAAACTTTATATCAAAAGCGCACTAAAAAGTAAGAATGATTACATGAGAACCACCGACGACTAGAATTTGTGGTGAAAGTAAGTGGTATACCTAAATGGATTCAAACTGTTGGGGATACGGTCACTGATATTATTAAATGTGAAGAAGTGTGCTCAGAAAATTTCAGAACGTTGTCTGCGATGACTGTATCGTTAATATGCGGAGTACTGCCAGTGATCTGTGTAAGTTGCGAGCTGAGATAAAAGAAACTTATTTTATGCTACAATTTTCACATGTGATTAGTATGTTCCTGTTCCTTTCAAACGCTGCAAAGTTAGACTAACATCTCTTGGAGAATACCTATGTAGAAGCTGTGGTCTACCGTTCCTCTTGGCTAGTTATAGTGACATTCGTCATGAATAGTTATAACTGAGAATTATTTGATGATGCTTTACTTTTGTTTTGTAATCTGCAGGTCTGTTGTCCTGCAAGGTGTAGATTTGCATTGGTTTAGCTAACAAATTAGCTATGCACCAGATTTATAAGCAATAAAATAAAACAGCGGTGTTACCACATATACTGAAAGAGGGCACTACCGCTTCCGTGACATTTGATATTACTTGTACTAACTTTAGGTTTCTTGCAGCTCGTATTTTGTGGTGAATACAATAAGCTTCCACTTGACGGTTTGAACATATAAGCTGCAATCGGATCGTCAACGTGGCAAATTCAGTTGTTCCGCTAATCCAATCATCGGCGATATCCAAGAGTACCAAGATGCTGCTGGATGGGTTTCTCACGTCAGCTATTTTAACTTCATTAATAGCGTATTCAAATACATTTAATATAATATGTATGTGCCTGAATGAGGACGAGTAGGATGTTTCCGTACATTCGCTAAACACATCCCACAGCTTTGAAATATTTTAGAAACTTTCAGCTATATTTTCAGCAAACTATACTGCTCAACGATGCTATATTTTGCCCCTAATCGAAATAACGTGGGAACCTTAACACTTGTTAATTAGGGGCTGTTATGTTCATTACTTCTGAAAGCCATAGAAACTTCATATACTTGTTATTTTAGTTTCTTCCGAGTATTAATGAATCGTATCACGATGCAAGCTCCTTCTCATCAGTGATTTCCTTTTTCTTTTTAAAATAATTTTATCCGCTGATTCGTCTTTTAACTGATTTACGTGTAGATACTTTAGTATCATTTTTCAGTTATTATTCATTATGTTTAAGTGTTCACTTTCTGGCCATCGGTACTTGTTACTTTTCCTTCGTTTTCATATATTTTGTCATTATGAAGTTATATCTGTAAACTTTTATGGTTACTAACGTACATAATATATGCTTCAAGCTTCAAGTATTTCTAGGTCGACCGTTAAATAATTGATTACAATGTATCAACCCTCAAGTCTTTCTAGGTAGGCCTTTACATAACTTATTACAAACTATTAACCTGCCTCCAAAATTTCTGATTAAACTCACAGGCTGTAATGCCTTACATGTATTTGCAACTTATAATACGCATATGCTTCATTGCATAATATACTCATCCGATTCTGTGATATTTACTTATATAAATGTTTTGTCTTTACTATCTGAACTTGCTTTTTTTTAAAAAAAACATTGTGTCCGATATGAAAATAAGGTAAAACAGTCGTCAATCCGATTTTGATTTGAACACAACGGTGCTTTACTAGGCATAGTCCTGTTCGAGGTGGTATGTCGTTGCGTTCCTCCGACCTTTAAACTGACTTATCCAGCAAGTTACAGAAGAACCTACAGTTTAACGTAGATTCCGAACCACGGAGCAACTTGTCATTTTTCACATCAACAAATAATGCCAGAGTTGAAAGAAGTGATACGTGACAGATGAAAATCCTATGACTGACTGGGAATCGAACCCTAAGACCTTTGTATATGTAGGTTCACACTTTATACAACTGAGCCACTGCTATGAAAAAAAAAGTATTCATTCACTCTGTTAGTTTTGTCCATGGAACTAATGGCTATCTGTTGTATGAAATTAGTTTGTGAAAATACGCCCACTGCATAACATTGCCTGTAAAGCTTTTTTTTTGTGTTATACACCGTTGAGGGTATTATTGTGTTATATGGACGGCAGTAACCGATTTCAGCTACGATTATGGAGAGGGCTCTTTAGGTCTTTGCTATATCATTGTATCTTTATTGAGAGTGACCTACGGAACCCTATGGAACTGTTGCATATTTAAAGTTCCTCAACTGCACTTCAAATGAAGTAGGAGAAAATCTCTATCTCTACATTTTGATTTAGAATTTCCCGTTGTTGATGAAACAATAATTCCAGCCAACAGCTTCCTCATTTTAATTAATTTTTCTTATATGAATAAGCTAATCAGTTAATATAATAATATTTTTCACTTGTATGGCTTTAGGTCAACAGAAACAATGGGGGTCGTGAACCAGTTGAAAAATTTACGTATTGACATTACCTTTCTCAGAGTTTAAATTTTTCCAGTTACTCATATGTAACTTTTTCTCGCATTTGTAAGCGGAATTCGCAAGAAAGGTTAGAAAACGCGGATATTTTAAGTTGAACGCATTATTTATTTCATATGAAATACAAGCGTTTCCTCGTGACGAAAAGATCCTTTTTCTAAGCGTTTTCATTCTTCTGTATCGGCTGGTGAACCTTGTTGCGGTCTTTGTCGCCGCGCTCTTCACAGGCTTAATGTTGACGTTGTGGCACCAGACGCCTAATTAATTCCCGGTGTATCAAGTGGTAACGGATGCCGTCGGCCATCGATACCGAGCTGTGTGGCTGTGCGTCACGCCATTTGTCATTGCCGGCAAGGTATTGATTAATCACGGTGGTCGAGGTGGAGGTCTGGCGTGACTACATGGTCATTAACTGCTAATTGAATGCACAGAACCGAGACATAACTTCAGCTGAGTTATTCTAGCGTGTACAGTTTTCGCGTTTCGTTGGGTTGAGTAAGTAACTGACTATATTTCAAGAATGTGACCGTGTGGTAATGAATAACTTTCGGGGTGTCAGATTTTCTCCATACTGAGAACGCAGTAATGGCTGGAATGAAATATGGTAAATGCACCCGCTCTACTATCTATTTGCTGTGTCATAGCGTAGTATTTAGACGTATTGCTTTGTTAAGTGTAGAATCTCTGTCACCAGTTGTCGACATCAGGCCGTATATTTTACTCATTGTCTTCAGTGTCTCCATAAAAACAGTTAATGCACAATTGCTAGAAAACATTTCCAACTACTAAGACGGCACCATAGTTCTTCATAGTGTTTCAGAGGTATACGGAAAACATTTCTCTTTTTTTTTCTGTCATCGTCCAGGCAGTTCTTTCCCACAGTTTTGTTTGTTTATTTACATTGCGTTACTGTTCTCTTGACAGGTATTCTGGTAATAAACTTAATTCTGCACCTTTATTCCAACATCTTCTTGATCAGCCGATCAGGCGTCAACAGAAGTATTGTAGCAGTCACGAGGATAATATTTATGCCCGTTTTTATTTTTGGATATTTAAATATATAGCAGTCATGACATGTTCTGTTAATGACTTGGGGCTCCTATGTAACACAGAACAGCGATATGAATGTCTCATTTAGTATTAAACGGGCACGTTATTAGTCTCTTACACCTTGAAAGTTGATACTAATCGCTAACCAAGATTTGCTAGTAACTTGCGCTCTAATGTGACCATTTCCGAAAACTACCATTATGATATCACATTACTTGCTGTTAAGTTATATTTACAGTACGGTTTACCCCTTCGGACCGTCTGGCTACAACTGTGTACATTAACTTTTATTGTGGCTTGTTGTTGTTGTTGTGGTCTTCAGTCCTGAGACTGGTTTGATGCAGCTCTCCGTGCTACTCTATCCTGTACAAGCTTCTTCATCTCCCAGTACCTACTGCACCCTACATCCTTCTGAATCTGCTTAGTGAATTCATATCTTGGTCTCCCTCTACGATTTTTACCCTCCACGCTGCCCTCCAATACTAAATTGGTGATCCCTCGATGTCTCAGAACATGTCCTACCAACCGATCCCATCTTCTAGTCAAGTTGTGCCACAAGCTCCTCTTCTCCCCAATTCTATTCAATACCCCATCATTAGTTATGTGACCTACCCATCTAATCTTCAGCATTCTTCTGTAGCACCACATTTCGAAACCTTCTATTCTCTTCTTGTCTAAGCTATTTATCGTCCACGTTTCACCTCCATACATGGCTGCGCTCCATACAAATACTTTCAGAAACGACTTCCTGACATTTAAATCTATACTCGATGTTAACAAATTTTTCTTCTTCAGAAACGCTTTCCTTGCCATTTCCAGTCTACATTTTATATCCTCTCTACTTCGACCATCATCAGTTATCTTGCTCCCCAAATAGTTAAACTCCTTTACTACGTTAAGTGTCTCATTTCCTAATCTAATCCCCTCAGCATCAACAGACTTAATTCGACTACATTCCATTATCCTCGTTTTTCTTTTGTTGATGTTCAACTTATACTCTCCTTTCAAGACATTGTTCATTCCGTTCAACTGCTCTTCCAAGTCCTTTGCTGTCTCTGACAGAATTACAATGTCATCGGCGAACCTCAAAGTTTTTATTTCTTCTCCATGGATTTTAGTACATACTCCGAACTTTTCTTTTGTTTCCTTTATTGCTTGCTCAATATACAGATTGAATAACATCGGGGATAGGCTACAAACCTGTCTCACTCCCTTCCCAATCACTGCTTCCCTTTCATACCCCTCGACTCTTATAACTGCCATCTGCTTTCTGTACAAATTGTAAATAGCCTTGCGCTCTCTGTATTTTACACCTGCCACCTTCAGAATTTCAAAGAGAGTATTCCAGTCAACATTGTCAAAAGCTTTCTCTAAGTCTATAAATGCTAGAAACGTAGGTTTGCCTTTCCTTAATCTAGCTTCTAAGATAAGTCGTAGGGTCAGTATTGCCTCACGTGTTCCAACATTTCTGCGGAATCCAAACTGATCTTCCCCGAGGTCGGCTTCTATCATTTTTTCCATTCGTCTGTAAAGAATGCGCGTTAGTATTTTGCAGCTGTGACTTATTAAACTGATAGTTCGGTAATTTTCACATCTGTCAACACCTGCTTTCTTTGGGATTGAAATTATTATATTCTTCTTGAAGTCGGAGGGTATTTCGCTTGTCTCATACATCTTGCTCATCAGATGGTAGAGTTTTGTCAGGACTTGCTCTCCCAAGGCTGTCAGTAGTTCTAATGGAATGTTGTCTACTCCGGGGGCCTTGTTTCGACTCAGGTCTTTCAGTGCTCTGTCAAACTCTTCACGCAATATCATATCTCCCATTTCATCTTCATCTACATCCTCTTCCATTTCCATAATATTGTCCTCAACTACATCGCCCTTGTATAAACCCTCTATATACTCCTTCCACCTTTCTGCTTTCCCTTCTTTGCTTAGAACTGGGTTTCCATCAAAGCTCTTGATATTCATGCAAGTGGTTCTCCTTTCTCCAAAGGTCTCTTTAATTTTCCCTAGTAAGATAAGCCTCTACATCCTTACATGTGTCCTCTAGCCATGCCTGCTTAGCCATTTTGCACTTCCTGCCGATCTCATTTTTGAGACGTTTGTATTCCTTTTTGCCTGCTTCATTTACTGCATTTATTGTGTCTTAGCTACAATAAAAGAATTTTTCCTACTGAAAACCTGAGATACACATTTTTGAATGCTCAATGTTTTCATAATGCGCAAGTGCTGCCAACTGTTGGAGATCACTATGAAAATATTAGCAAGTCAATGCAGCAGTGCGCAGCAGCTCGTGACCACCGGAATACACGGATGTGGTCCGTTCGCTGTACTCCACAGTATAATTGAATATCATTATTGGTATTTTCCATGGTAATTATTGAATGATCATTTTACTATGTATTACAACATAGAATGTATCGTAATTACCTATTTCAGTCGATAAAATGAAGCCAAGTGTACAAAGTATGTTTTGAAAACGGGTATATATTTTTGTATAAATCTTGCACTTAAAATCATTAAAAAGTCACTTAAGAGCATTACCACATAAAGAAAAATTTTCATTCCGCCAGAAAAAATGTAGATTGAAAGAGTTAAGAACTTTGGTTGCTTGATTTCAAAAGTAAAATATCGAAATCGAATATATCAAATGCTTTTCTGGTATCATCAATAGATACCTCCTCGCCTCTACATGGCTTTTCAGATACATTCTGTTATTTACTATATTTGTCGTGCTACAAGAACGGAACTGAAATTTATCGTGGATGCTATAATTGTTATGGTATTCCGTCGGCTGACAATGAACAATGTAATCCAGTAACTTGGAGCTTTTCAGTTGATCACTCTGTCATAAAATAACGCCTCAGAAATCGCTTAAGGGCTTCCGGTACTTAACATGTAGAATCATAGTTTTAAATAAATGCATCTGTCAAACAAAAGCAATCTTGTGGTTGTGGTGATTGCATCTCAATTTGTGCTGCATCGTGATGAAGTAGTGTCATTTGTCTGCGAAGTTTTGAAATATAGCAGCAGACATTCATATGCCCAGGCTGTGCTGTTTCTTTTGGGCATGCAGGATTAGAATTTCTGCCTGTAACGGATTCGGCTCACTCTCCTTTCGCCCTGTTTCATAGTTTCCTGTGTATTGTGTGGAAAACCGGGGACCTAGAAACGACGGAAACGACGGAGAGGCTTCGTACCGCCGTGGCCCTCAGTGGTTCACAACCTCACAACAGGCCACAGCAGTCCACCCACCCCACCACCGCCCCATACCAAAGCCAGGGTTATTGTGCGGTTCGGCCCCCAGCGGAACCCCCCCCCCCCTCGCCCCCCCCCCCCGACCCCGAGAACGTCTCACTCCAGATGAGTGTAACCCCAAATATTTGCGTGGTAGAGTAATTATGGTGTACGCGTACATGGAGACAGTGTTTGCGCAACAATCGCCGACATAGTGCAACTGAGGCTGAAATACGGGGAACCAGTACACGTTCGCCGAGGCAGATGAAAAACCGCCTTAAAAACCATCCACAGGCTGTCCGGCACACCGGACCTCGACACAAATCCGCCGGGCGGATTCGTGTCGGAACCGGCACGCCTTCCCACTGGGGAAGCAGCGCGTTAGACCGTGCGGCTAGCCGGAGGGGCGTTAGTTTCCTGTACTCCTCATAATGTTCAGATGTTGGATTTCATTAGAACTTTCTATGTGAACAGTCTCTTTGATTCGTTATCTGACATAACCCCAGAGTCATTCATAGAGTAAAATCTCTCATTACTTTAACTGCCGATGAAGAGAACGTTAGCCGTAATGTAAATTACGTCTGTTAATGAATTTACAAGCTTTACCCCATAATTTTCACTCAAAGCCGTCACACAGCCACACCGCACGCCAGGCGCCTCTCACAAGGGTACCACACGGCCGTCCGATTCTGTAATTTTTTATATGTTCGGTACGTTAAGTTGAGAAGTCAGTGATGCAACTCCAAGGCAGTTCGATGCAACACTCAAAAATCCTCGAAAAAACCGATTTTCAATGTTCCGACCATATTTAATATGCTAGAAACAAAGTAGATATTTATCGTCAGGCAGTCGCTCTGTGGTAGAGTGCTTGCTCGCTGCGTGGGGCCTGGATTCGACTCCAGGTGGAATTAAATGTTTGACAAAGGTACTTTTGTACCAACTTACACAAAGCACACGAGACTACAAACTGGTAGATGAAGTCTCGTTTCGGTCATAATTTTTTTCCGTTTTCTGTTTCCATTCAGTTCGAATACTACGTCATTTAAATGTAAAATTCATCATATATATGATAAGTAACACACCTATAGTCATGTTAATGAAAAATACACATTTGCTAATTTCTAATTATATACTGCACACATATAATCACGTTTTCATTACATCAAAACTACTTCATAATCGATCCTGCATAAAAGATTGTTAATCAACATTGAGTAGGTAAAAAAGTTACAAAAGAAATTTTTATATCTTCTTTTGAATTTTACGCTTCACGTAAATGCTCATAGAACATGCACCTTTGTTTAAAAATTCGATTCCATCAGAATTGGAACCAAGGTCCCCTATGCACTGAGCGATCACTCTATCACAGAGCTTTTTTTGTGTATTTATTTTTTAAATCGGACCTCCATCCACCCCCACAGCCCATCCCTGCGCTCCCCAAATTATGCCTTCATTGGCTAGCTTCCTTCAGCTATATTCTAGTTTCCTTAAGTAACAAAATTTTTATTCTGTAAATGTAACTAAAAACTTCAGTATCTTCTCGAAACCAAAATGTTCTTCTTCTTAAGGGTATGTTATTATTTTATTCGTGACATACGGAGCCACACTGCTCGTCATAAAATATCGACCTTGTTTCAACATGTTAAGCTTAGTCGGGAAATTTCAATGTCGATTTTCTCTAGAAATTTTTAGAGTTACATCGAACTGCTTTGGGAGCGGTATATTTCATATATGAACTGCACTCACCATAAATATAAAATATTACAAAAGATCGAATGACGTGTAGTCCTCTTATCAGTTCTGAGCATTCACATCATAGCAGGTCCTCGCTATTCTGGACCACTATCTGTTTCCGCCTCCATATCAATCAGCGTGTCGTATTCGTCCACCGATAGTGCTGCCTGCCGCCGAGAGAGTGCTGTCAATCAGGGATTACTTTGTTTCCGGCTACTACTGGCGGATATGGAGATTATTCCGCCGACAGGCACAAAACACGATGCATCGAAGACACGCTCACTGTTCAGTGCCTGCAGATAGCTCAGTTCAGTTCCTGCAGTTCATCCGTTCCTGCCATGTCAGCATTTCCCCTCTCTGTTAATTGCTTACATTTGTCTGAGCAATGACTGAATTTAGAACTTCCCTAACGCTAGCAGAAGGTATGAGGACATGCAACTTGTGTACAGTTTCTTTGACGGAATACATGACCTCAGCCTGTGGAATCATGACACGCCTGACCATTCGTACCTCTCTACTCATTTCTTTTGTCAGGAAACACTTATGTTGTACTCTATTGTGTCAGTACTTATATAGTCTCGAATCCACACAGAGTTCATTTAGTGGGATTTCCGGAGGCCTGTCGCTGCTTAGCTTCCCTTGGCTAGTTCTCTAACTATTTACCTCTTAGAACCAATTTGATGCACTTGAGTTGATGCATATCATTAGACAGGTACTTCTAATACTACTGAGTGTGCTCGTAGGGGAAAAAAATACTGGGCGTCCGCTCTCCGGGTAGCTCGTCTGTATCATTTTGAAACGGTCGACCTTGCGTGCCTAAATCCATGCGTGCGTTGAATGTAACACGGCCCTGACACGAAACATACTTTTAACTTATCACAAGTGGTTCTACCTAAAGATCACAGCAGCGCTATACAAGCCTTATTTCCCACTTAGCTGGTTCAACCACTCTAAATTCAGTTAGTTGCTACTGTAATTGGACGACAGCGCATCTCTTTGATTTCAGATACGAAATGTATTCGCAGCTGCGAATATGAATCACCTCCAACTATACGAAGGAATGACGATAATAAAAATTTGTGCCGAATCGGTACCCCAGCCCGGATTTGCCGCTTTATGCGAGTGTTCACCTTAACCGCTTTCGGCTATCACAGCCTGACTAAGGGTCAGACCCAAACTTCCCAGTCCGGCATAAATTTACATCGTCGAAATTCCATTATCCAGCTGGAGGTGATGCATATTCGCTACTGCGAATACATTTCATGTCGCAGCTGCGAATACATTTCGTATCAGAAGTCAAAGAGATGCGCTGTCGTCCAATTACAGTAGCAACTAACTGAATTTAGAGTGGGAAACAAGGCTTGTATAGCGCTGCTGTGATCTTTAGGTAGGACCACTTGTGATAAGTTAAAAAGCAGCTGTAGCCGCCGCAGTGCCTGATAGCATAGTACCTCTTCTCAACACAGGCACTGAAATATCATCTAACACTTCATTATCGACTTTCGTTCGCATTGGACAATAGAGCACCTGCCTCCTCAAGTTTTGTTTGTTCTTTTGATCTACATGAAGCCTGACAGCAGGGGCCTCATACAGAACTAACCTTTAGCGTGCAGCTGTGTATCCAGTTCCGTTACGCGAAACATGTTTACTGGCTGTGGCCGTAATTTAGGGCAATACGTTCATCTCACTTCATGTGGAATGCTACTTCGATACAAACTTCAATTTCGTAGCTATACGTTCACGTCGAACCACTGTGCTAAATGCACGTTAACGATACTCAGTGATGATTAAGAAAATGTAAGAGCCGGTGTAAGAAATAACACTCTGCCTCACATTCCTGCAGAGCAGCAGAGGGATCAATCTCTGCCCATACGCAATATAATGCAACTGAATTGTCGACAACCAGCCTGTAGTAGAATCTCGCTGAGCCTCGGAAATCGGAATGGTCTTCAGCCGGAAAGGCATAACATTTGGGATAGGAAGAACTGCCGCAACTCTCTACAGCTCAGAATTTCGAGACTCTCCGAGTTGTGACTGCAGAAAAGCGGACACGATGGGGCCACATACCGTAAAGGTAGTTGGTCGCGGACCGCCGCCCAGTCAACATCGGCTGGAGGCCGCTCGCGGGAAGAAATGTTGTTTACGGTTAATTGCTGCGGTCGTACAGGTAGTCGCTGATAAACTTCTGAAACAAGACACTGAAGTAAATACTTTCTTTTTAGTTCCCATACCTGGCGAATGTGTGATGACTATATTCCACCGTTTTTTGTGGAATATATGGTGAAGGAGGTGAAACTTCTTTATTTAGTTCTGAAACTGCTGAATTCAACTGAACCTTCTTAAACTGCTGAGTGAAACTTCGTAGTCTTTACCACGAGATGAAATTGCTGAGTGAAATTGAACCTACTGTCTCTTTGCTTGTTTTTATCATTACTATGGCCTACAGATTCTTCCCTGACAAATACAACTCAAACTTATTCTATTCATTTATTGCCCACAGAACACAAACGCAACGCAGTCTGACTGCAAATAATTAACACAGAAGAATGGCCCTGAATTAGAAGAAATCCTAACAATAACCTATACTTTTTCATAAGTCACTTACCTCAAAGAAAATCTTCATGACACGAATTACAGCAAATAGCGCAGGCAGAAACTACAGCTAGTTAAATAAAAATATTCAGACTACTATAGGCTCTAACTGCTAATAGGCATGTGGTTAGCAAAGGAAAGATTTTCTTGCAGAGCGAATAATATATTTGGCAGATTTTACCTTATTCATATGACATCCGGGCCGGCCGTTGTGGCCGAGTGGTTCTAGGCTCTTCGGTCTGGAACCGCGCTGCTGCTACGGTCGCAGTTTCGAATCCAGCCTCGGGCATGGATGTGTGTGATGTCCTTAGGTTAGTTAGGTTTAAGTAGTTCTAAGTTTTAGGGGACTGATGACCTCAGATGTTAAGTCCCATTGTGCTCGGAGCCATTTGAACCAGTTCCTCAACAAAAAGAAGATTCGAATGTAAGAAAATGTCCAAGTGAATTATAAATGAAAAAAGTGAGGAAAGCTGGCATTAACAACAGAAGAAGGAAGACGGTTGGGTGAAAAGATGGTGTTGTAATCATGTAAATGGGAACTTCCATCTATAATAGCTACTCTCTCGACTTCGTATCGTTCTACTGATCATGTGGGGAATCTTCATTTCGCTGCATCATTCCTTACTGATAGCTGAAGCTACATTCATGGACGGATAAATAGAATGTCGTAGCGTCTTCCCTGCTGCCAGCGAGTGATCTTCCGGCATCTTTTGGAACATCAATACGGAATAAGCAATCTCCAACAACATAATCTACGATCTGTATCTGCACAGGTTTAACAACACCGCAAAACTCTCCTCTCGGCACAAACGTCACTACTCTAGCCGATAGTGGGTGTCAGATGCAGAAGCCGGGGAGCTGGACACTGGAAGAGGAAAACCTTGATGTTTGAGTATCTACAGGGTAGCACAGTGCCCAGACACTGATTAGAGGCTGACAGGTAGGAAAGCATCAAACGCGACCTTTGTGAATGACCGAAATAACTAACATGTAGAACCAAGACCATGATGCGAAGCGAAAGCCAGGTCCATTTTAGTCGATCTGAGCATAAGAATTGACTGGCCTGGTACTTCGCCGCCTTGGTGAACGTTTCTGCTATTAAAATGTTTTGTGTGCACTGTCCCTGACAGTTTTCCGCATTCCTCTGACGCAAGCACTCTCCCCTCCCCTCCCCTCCCCTCCCATTCCCACCCCCAATTCATCTGTGTCAATACGTATGCCCATTGGTGGGGGTAGTAAATCCCTTCCCAATGAAAGAGCTACGCAGGTCCGAAAATGGCCTGATTTCTGCGACAACCTAAGTCGAAAAGGCGGAGAGGGCGTGAGATTGCCTGGCAATGAGTCTAAAACTGAAGTAGGAAACAGCAAGTCAGCTGACTCCACCAGGACGGTCGAAGTTTGCAAAATCTGGCGTAATGACCGGTCCTCCTGCATTGTGGGGAAGCGGGGGCCGAGGACTCACCCATGGATGATCTGGGAAAGAAAGGAGGGCGCAGGTTCCAAGTCCATGGAGTCAGCGTCGGGAGTTGCGGGAGTAATTACCGCTGGCGCCTTGTTACATGGGGAAAAGTAGTATGATGGACAGCGCAGTGGAGGTTGCAGTAGATGTGCTCGCTGCCACATTTAGGAACCTCCTACCGAGGAAATGCCACGACCGACTCTGTGTCTGGTTCCTGCATAGTAAGTGGCATCACGGCTCCAACAGGTTACAAATGCAATTCGGTTTAATGGTGGATAAGCTGCTCCCGACCGACATCCACCATAAACAAATGCCGACGCTTGTGACCCACCACTACACCCAACAGTCACCTCTACAGGAAGCTGAAAGACCTGGCCAAAGCGACAGCCCTGGGAGGAAAACGCAGCAGGCCGCAATATTCTGGGGCGTGTAACTCGGGATGTACAAAGCCAGGACTGATTCCTATGCAAACGTTCAACCAGACCACAACCATTAACAGGCGTCGCTCAGTTTGTCACGGTAAAACTAGACAATGCATCAGCACAGGATGAGGCGTACATGGACTTCTTAATTTGGATCTTGACTTTCGCATGAATCACTCCATCTCTGAGTTAGAAGCCAGGTGAAACAGAGGGTTAATTATACGCTGGATCCCACTGTGAATGCAAAATTCTTCTATCTCCAGCGACGTAAGTTGTAAACCGTTATCAGATACGAGGGTCCATTGGAGCGCTTGATAGCAAAACGAATGCTAATGCTCGAAGAGTTTCTGGAGGACATTTTGGCTACATATAGGAAACTGTACAACGCATCCACCACCAGAAACCACATGCTTCCGAAAAAAAGGGGCCACTAAGTTGATGGGCATCCTCTCCCAAGTGTGCTGCAGCGGCGCAGAGAAAGTGGAACAGCGGCCGTGGCTGCCCCGAAGTTCCGCTCCGCCCAAGGAAAATCCAACAGTGTCCGCTGCAAGGTATCATCGAATGTGAAAACGAGAGCCTCCTGTCGATCTAACTCCAGATCGAATCCCACGTGCAACGCCAATAGTGCATCTGCATTAGCATGCCAGGCAGCGGTCCAGTAACGAATGTCATAAAATTGACAACTTAGCCAACAACTGCTTCAGACGTGGTATGAGGTAGTAGCTTGAAACACATTACGCACTGACCTTCTGCTTAAAATCGCTGCAAAGGTGCTTGGTGCCTTGTGCCTTCTGAATCATCACTATAGGTGTGGCCCACTGACTAGACGAAATAGTGGAACTGATGTAGAATTCCTATCAACAATGCAAATCGGTCTTGACCTTGTCAGGTATTGTGAAGGGAGTGGGGTGGAGTGAAAAAGTTTGGTTATGGCTCCTGAAGAGAGACATGGACCCAGAAAATTTTCTGTCCAACCCAACGTATTCTCAAACACCAGATCCTTAGTAAAGAGTCAAAATCTTGAAATGGGTCCAACTGGTAAACTCAATGAACTTTGTTAACGATCTGGAATCCAAAATCAGAAAATGCATCTAGTCCAATTATATTTTGCACCGATGTTGAATTTACCACTAACTACAAAAGATGTCGTCCAACATTTTTAAAACGTGCCGAGATGGAGCATTGCCCCCACAATGGAATACGTCGTTTACTATAAGATACTAGTTGGTGTAGCGGTCGTTGCAACGCGAGCTAGCTCAAGAGTCTGTGCATTTCTAATTAGGTTGACCATTGCTCCCGAGCGTATCTGAAACTCGATCTACACGCCCATCCACGACTAACGTTTACAGAATACTCTGGAACGATGCATCGGAGGCAGTCCCCGACTCCAGGGAAAGTATCAATAGAAGAATCTGAAACAGCTGCGACTGTCACGTCACCTACTGGAATAATAGAGGTCAGACGCTTAGCATGACGCGTAACTCAGAACAGACTTACATCTGTTGTGAAATTGGAGACGTTTGTCCTTACATTCTAAAGTCAGTTACTCCCTCTATATACTTATACGCATAAATATAAGTGCGAGGGTAACCTTTATGTTCCAAATGTTAAAAAAATTCTACAGCTATGTAAGATATATTAGCAGTGTTGAAGTGAAATGAGTTGTGTTGAGTTGTGAAAGAGCCCATCCCACAGAAAGATTTCAGTCAAATATAATCGTTTGCATAAACCGTGGAAGTGGCTATCTGGTTACAGATAGGTCGTCCGCAACTTACATTTTTAAAGGTAAGCCAATGAATTTGCGTCCTTTGATAATATTTCTTATAGGACCGCAGAAGGAGCGGGTCATACACTACTGTGTAATCAAAACCATACAAGGCAACTCTGGTAATGCTTCTACCTGTCCGGATGTTAGAACAATGTCGGCATTACCATATCTCTACCAAGATAATATGCCTCTCCTTCCTTACAATCAACAAAAGCTCTCTTCCTGACAAGAGAGAACAAATGGTTAGCCACACTCTTCTTCTTCATTCATCCCTATCTCCGCCCCCCCCTCCCCCCTCAATCTCACTCTCTCTCTCTTTCTCTCTCTCTTCAAATGGTTCAAATGGCTCTGAGCACTATGCGACCTAACTTCTGAGGTCATCAGTCGCCTAGAACTTAGAACTAATTAAACCTAACTAACCTAAGGACATCACACACATCCATGCCCTAGGCAGGATTCGAACCTGCAACCGTAGCAGTAGCTCGGTTCCAGACTGTAGCGCCTAGAACCACTCAGGCCGTACTCTCTCTCTCTCTCTCTCTCTCTCTCTCTCTCTCTCTCTCTCTCTCTCTCTCACACACACACACACACAAACACACACACACACACATACTCAAAAATGATAGTAAAATCGCTTGACACCCAGAAACAACCCCATATCCCTCTTTCATTCCGACAGAAGCTACACAGATTTATGTTATACAGACGACTAGCGGCTAACACAAGGAGATTTCACAAGGAAATAAAAAAGGAGGCACGACATAACTACTGCAACAGCGTTAACAAGGAATCGCACATCTCATAGGTATGGTGGACAATTCGATCTCGAAAACATCTTGATGCAGTTGCTTCTTCAGCAGTTGACGCGATGTGGTTAGAAGATTTTGTGACAAGAGTGGTTCCTCTGTCTTGTGCTACCGCCTAGTTCCAATCCCTAGGCGTGAGCTGAAAACTTCTATCGATACCCTTCTAGGAACTGACTATATTAATAATAAGATACGATTAGAAACCTACCCCAGGGAGCTTTGGAAATACTTTTTCGGATACTCAGTGAAACGTGGGGAAGGGGAGAATTTATGGAGGACTGGACTACGCAGATTATTTCAACTGTACTGAAACCTGAGATAGATCTCAATCCTTGTCCTCTTGTGTGGGGAAATAATCTTGGAGGACTCGTTACAAATCGTTTTGACATATGGCTGGAAACTAATGAATTGCTATCCTCATTTCAATTTAGCTTCCACAAGGCTCGGAGAACGATTATCAACAAAACAACACTGTTTGCTGATATTCTTTTCGGTTTTCAGGAAAATAGATTATTATTATTATTATTATTATTAGGCCTGGCTTCATATTACGATAATATCCAAACTCTCTCGTTTTACAAACACTCAGAGGGATTTTGATACGTTGTATAAGTATTTTCCTCGCGAAGAGAATGATATACGTAATATATCAGAACTAATTGAAGGACCGCTGGTCCTACCTTGAGGCTTACCCCGGGGTGCGATCCTGAGCATCTTGTTGTACGTACTTTGCTCGCGGGATCTCTAAGAAATTATTCTTCCAATACTTAAATAAAGGTGTAGGCTGATGATGTATGCTTGTTCTTACCTTGTTGCACAGAGTAATTGGTAATGTGATTGGGGCTGTAATAAAGGCGTAGAATGGGTTTCCCGTAAACGGCCTTAAAATTTCTTCTGAGAAACCTTCGGTTATTGTTTTTTCAAGATGTCATGTAATTAGTAGCGCATTTCGTCTAAGAAAGTACACATTCCAAGTTAAACCGCCAGCCATGCTCCAGAGAGTGTAAGTTCTATTCCAGACTCAGATGGATTCCTCGCATCAAGTCCTCTATTAACTTTAGTATGCCATATTATCAAATCATGAAACATAGTCTCATGGATTACCAATGTGTATTGACCACATATCAGGCGCTGATTAGGATCAGAATGTGTATGGCTGTACCAAGTACGGTAACGCCAGCTTAATGTATATCCGTAAATTATACACACTAACAATAAGTATCCATGTTTATGGTGAAGCGATCAACTCCTACAAATGAGCTATTAGTAGAGATCCTGGAACTGCCACTTCATTTTGAGGACCAGTGGCCAATATACAAAGGATAGGGTAGCACTAGCGACACATCCAGTCATTAAGAAATGTGAAATGCTACCCACTTTTCTGGGTAAAACCGCATTAAATCGAATTAAAAATTCTTATAGAAGTTTTCAGACGGAAAATCTACCTAAAATGATTATTACGTATAGGAGATACACTATGAATGACTGACCTTTTCGTCTCTGCACGTCTACCGTTTCTGTGATCTACTGGTACTTTAGTGTAAAAAGCGGCAGAAACCTAAAGTTGACAGCGAGCGCCTATCTCCGTGAAAAATGAAGCGAATCTCCCCTAGTGTACACTGATGGTTCAAGAATCGTGTCAGTAGGTAACGGTGGGTGTGCTTTCTTGTGTTCGTTAGCGATTCACAACGAACGGTATAACCTTCCATCATCAGCCACGTCTTATACTACAGAAACTGATTGTCAACGTTTTCCATTTGGAACTAACAATATACCAGAACTATATAGGGCCTATTTATGATTGTGCAAAAGCATTGGCAGTGCCGTAGAGAACGGAATCTGAGAAGAAACACGGTACTAAATTAGTTTTTGGAATAGTTCACGAAGTAACAGAATGCTCTTGAACAAATGAATGCATAGACTTACTGTACATTTCATTTTGTACAATGAAACACTTGAGCTTTCCCTTGCGTTCTTTCGCCAGATCCGTTGAAGAAATGCTTTGGGCTAACTGAAATCCACAGGTTGTAAAATCATGATACTGATCATTACTTTCTTTTAATTGTTTTTCTGGTTTCTAATGTATTTTCATTTGTAACTGATAATGTACCAGAACTATACGCTTCTGATCGTCCTCAAGCACTAAATTCTAAATAATAACAATAATTATATCTGAAAATATAGAAGTCTATATCCATTAGTATTAACTACGAACATTCGTAATCTGTATACCTACGCACGACAGAAAACTAGAAATTTCCTCGTAATATATTCAGGTCATAAACGGCAATGTCCGAAGATACATTTCCCAGTTTCAGAACTAAATTCAGAATCTGATTTTACTATAATCACATACAATATTTTATTCATAGCTGTCATTTTCAGAAATTGTAGTATTTTGTTTTTCAGGATAAAATTTAAAGTTCAGTCATCAGTTGCAAATAAATTTCAGTATGCTTTACCGGTTACGACAAATTAATTTGTCATCTTTAGAGACCTAAAAAATTAGGGATTTTATAAATCTTTTGACCTTGGATATACATTTATGAGAAGTGCGAAAAGTACATTAGAAAAAATTACTTAGCAATGGGTTAGCAGATTTCAACATCTTCATCATAGAGGCATAATGCCACAGTACGTCCAGCATAATAAAAATGTATTTGCAACTCACAAGTGAATTTTATCCTTAAAAAACCATACATTATGTACATTTTTGTACATATCATGGCATTATGCTTCTATGAAGAATGTATGGACAGCTGCTAAAGCAATACTAAGTAAGTTTCTGTAACATAGTTCTTATACTTAACATATGTGTGTAGCCAAGGTCTAAAGTATTATAAGACCCTTAATATTGTAGGTTTCTGAAGATGATAAACTAATTTGTCGAAACCGGTAAAGGGAAAAAATATATATTTGCAACTGACAACTGAATTTTATTCTGAAATATATGCTACAGTTGCTGAAAATGACAGCCATGAATAAAATAATTTTCCAATTTGTACATCTTCCGTTTTTCACTAAATGAAGAAATTCACAGGTAGATTGTGTTCACTGTTTACTGTCTAATGCTACAGTTCGACATGTAAAATGGACCTTCATTCTCCAGTATCGTTGCACAGGAAACGAAACATTGATGTAGTAGCAGATTTCAAACTTTGTTACCCAGCATTCCAATAATCCGCAAATAGGTAACCCTCAAAAGTATTTAAGGGGTTTTCTGTATCCTAACAATGCCTTAAGCAAGAACAGACGCGTTGCAAGAAATACTGTTTTAACAAATGTTTAAGCGTCAGCGAACGATTTGGGTACCTACAAATATTTACCCTTTTCAGCAGGA
Source organism: Schistocerca nitens (assembly GCF_023898315.1). Lineage (NCBI taxonomy): Eukaryota > Metazoa > Arthropoda > Insecta > Orthoptera > Acrididae > Schistocerca > Schistocerca nitens. The sequence goes on from NC_064616.1 coordinate 716,938,835, forward strand.
TATTCATTTGATTAAAGGTCATTTTTGTTCGCCATGAGCTGCACTAGAAATGTTCATTTGCAAAAATCTTTAATAAATAATGAAAAGCTGCAGAGCACCAAGCATTTAATATTTTTATATTATTTTTTTTATATTTATTTGTGTTATATTTGCCCTGCTGATCCGCGATAGCTGATATAACCAACTGCAAAAGCTTTGGCTTTCCTTATAAGGGGGCTATGATCTTTCTCTCTCTCTCTCTCTCTCTCTCTCTCTCTCTCTCTCTCTCTCTCTCTCTCTCTTTCTTACTCTCTTTCTCTACATGTGAAGCCTATCCTGTTTTCAAGGCTCCACCTCGTTATCCCAGATGACTTATAGCTGCAGCGCAGCTGAACATCAGGTAAAGTTTAATTGCATCATTACTAAAAACGTAAGTCTTGTACTGTATCTCATAAATCAAGAAAAAGCCACAAAAATAAATATAGTTGGAAAAATATTCTCTTAATTCGAAGAAAAATAAAGAATTGAGTGGAAATCACGACACAAATAAAACTATGATATACAGGTCCACAGAGAGAATTTATTTTCAAACCTAGAGCATTAAAATCAACAAAATAATGTTTCACTAATTTATACTACGCGGAGCTCGATTTCAACTCCTTCATATAACCACCACGCACAGACACTGTCTCATCAGCAGACTTTTTGAAGAGCTGCAGTTTCTCAACAAATCAAACCATACGTAACTTTATCTTGGAACTCTTCCATTTGGTCCGTGTTTGCATAGAAAAAAACCAATATGGGAATTTTGAGTCCACCTTGATGCAAAACATCTTCTTATTTGTTTGCTTATTTATTCCCCAAACTTGTTTCGGCGACAAATATCACCATCATCGGTGGGTTCTTTAAATCTGAAACATGCAGAAAATTGCATAGTTATAGCAGTAACACATTATTAGATTTTTACTGTTCACTTTTTGAAAAATAGTTTTCTATGGATACTTTCGTACTACCTTATTTTTTGTACGTTATGGCATGTTTTTAAGAATTATTGCAGCAGTTTGCGGCATATTTTCTATGCTTTTTCTGTTGCTGTTTTTTTCTCAGTGTACATCATGTCATCTGCAACTGTGTGAGCGGCTGTTAGTTAACAGATATGAAAAGTTGAACTTACGTATGTCAGCGTTATACACTTGGGGTTGCGGTAGTGTTGTGGAATACAGTTGTGGTGTGTACTGTGCTGTTACTTAGTTATTCGAGTACTCACGTTCGTTGTACGGCAGGTAGCAATAAATAAGTATAAAAGTATCCATAGAAAACTATATTTTGAAAAACGAACAGTAAAAATGTAATAATGTGTTACTGTGTTTGTATAACTACACCATTTTCTGCATGTTTTAGATTTAAAGATCCCACTGCTGATGGTGATATTTGTCACCGAAACTAGTTTGCGGAATAAATGGTTCAAATGGCTCTGAGCACTATGGGACTTAACATCTGTGGTCATCAGTCCCCTAGAACTTAGAACTACTTAAACCTAACTAACCTAAGGACATCACACACATCCATGCCCGAGGCAGGATTCGAACCTGCGACCGTAGCAGTCGTGCGATTCCGGACTGAGCGCCTAGAACCGCTAGACCACTTTGCGGAATAAATAAGCAAACAAATAACAAGGTGTTTTGCATCAAGGCGGACTCACAATTCCCATCTCGTTGTTTCAAAACATACTTATTGTCACTTCCAAAGAAAAGGTAAAGCTAATCATGTATAGGACGGTCCCGCATTCCATTAACTTGATGTGCCGGATTTAGTAGACCGCTCAGTCCGCAGCGACATATTGTTGTCATCATCAACATGGTGGAGATACGAACCTCGAGAAGTGATCAGTGAATGACATCACACACAAACATGACCTAAACAAAAACAGACAGAATTACGACCCTCATATTGGAGTAAGGTACGTGGGCGTGCTGAAAACTAATGTGTCCGACTTTTTGTATGAAAACTCTAAAAGATTTTTAAATGAAACGAACGTTATTAACATTCTACTTCTTTATTCTTCACGCCTGCATATTTGCAGCCCTCTGCCGCTAGAGGTCTCCGAATTGTAGTGTGTCACGTGGTGGTGTGTGACGTAATTATGTTGGTGCGTGAGGAGCAGCGAGCTGTAATTGAGTTTAGAATTCGATAAGTTCAGCTACAAATGGATCACTCTCTCCTTAACATGACGATGCTAGACCACGCACGAGCGCTGTGACATCTGCAACAATCCAACGCCTTGGGATCACTGTCTTCGATCATCCCCAATACTGTTCTGACATTGCCCCATGCAATTTTTATCTGTTTCCAAAAGTTAAAGAACACATTCGAGAACTTCACTTTTAATGGTGGTGAAGCGGTGCAAGCAGAGGTGACGTTGTGGTTCCGTCAAAAAAGTGAAATATTCTACAGTGACGGTATCAGCAAACCGGTCTCCCGTTGGGAGTAATGTATTCGTCGTTAGGATAGCTATGTTGAGAAATAAATATGTAGACATGAAGAATATAGATGCAGAATGTTAATAACGTTTGTTTCTAAAAGCTTCAAGAGTTTTCGCGTACAAAATTAGGAGGCATTACTTTTCAGCATGCTCTCGTATTTTGGACGGGAATGTTATATACTAAAGAACTGAAAATTCCATAATACAGTCGAGAGTTACAGATTTCGGTCGGCAACGTAAATGTAACAATGGGTTGCTCAGTCTGTATATAAAACACTGTTATCGTGCACATTCGTTGGATTCATCAACGCAGAGCCAGACTATAACCATCCAACCTAAAGTATAGCAAGAACTACGCAACCGATCAATCTGCCACCATACTCTCCATTTAAAAAAAAGCAAAATGCGACATATAGTCGGTTCGACAACCAAACCGTCTTCTTCCTAACTAGCTTAGATCTGTGGCTTCTCTACAGATTATTCTACCACCACTATTTCCAAAAACTACTATGCCAAATGTGATATCACTTGTCAAAGCAGAAAGACAGTTTCATTAATGTTCAACATAGTTGCCGTCGCCGCTAGTCTTACATAGTCCAGAAAACGACACTATCCAAGCCACCACGCACAAGAACTAAACGACACATTCTAAATAAAACTCTCGAAAGGCATCTACGATGGCAATAGGGAAATAAAATCTTCACAGACATCATCTATATAACGTAACATCGTACTTCATAGAGTGTAGCGATGTTTTATGTTCTTTACTAGACCAGACGGGCCCACTGCATATGATCCCTCTTGTGATCAGCATTGAGCTGTACGTACATGATGAGACATATCAAGGCTTCCCATTGAGCTACAGTTAATCATTTCTTGCCCAGTCAGCAGATCTAACAGTCAGTTAATGAGAAATGTACATTTAAACTTTTAACTGATTTCCTGCCACAAACAGTACTGAATATAGTTCAACTACACTCATACAATTTCATTGTAATTTCGTGCAGTTATGTGGTACGAACTTTTTACATGCTTTTGATAAACTATAATTGTTTTCCGCCTTTCGTGATAGGCAGCGTTTGTGTATCAGTATATGTACACAAAGTGGAGCAGTTTCAACCACCAGCGACTAAGTCGAGTGGCAGTGCTCCTTGGGAGACCCCGAGTGATACGTTCAGCGGCCTTAGTCGGACAGCGGTTGCTCCAACCTCGTAGAATGACTTCCTTCTGTGTGACGTTTACTTTTGAGTATACACGGTGTAAATTTTAAGTTGACAAACCAGAATAACTCGAAAAATAAGCTTCACACGAAAACATGTGTAGAACCCCGAGTTGATTATTTTCGAGGGGGACATCTGCTGGTGCTAAAATTAGCCCGCCACCCCTGCCCCTGGGGATGGGGCGGGAGGCAACTTTAAAATTTCAAATGAGAACCCCCATTTTTTTATTGCCGAATCAGATTTTACATAAAAAACTACTTACATTTTGTCTTAAGCGTTTGTTTTGATTCTTGGTATTTGGCACTGTAATTCAAGAAAATCCATGTTCTCATTTTTTCGTGGAAAATGGTTACGGATAAATAATTAAATTAAATTAAAGTAATTAAATTACAATAAATAATTAAAAGAAGTGTGATCTCATGGCCACGAAACAAACAAAACTTTTCCGAATCTGTGGAAAAAATTAATATTTGGGTCAACATTTGTAAAACTCTAATTCCTCTCTCTCTCTCTCAAACCCCAACCTGTGGGAAGAGAGGGAGAGGTTTAGTTTTAGCGAATCAAAATTTACGAAGTAAATAAGTATTTTTATTTATCTGTAACCATTTTTCACGCAAAAATGAGAACGTATATTTTTTTGAATTCCAGTGCCAACTATCAAGAATAAAAACAAATGTTTAAGACGAAATGTACCTAGCTTTTTATGCAGAAGCTGATTCAGCAACAAAAATGGGGGTTCCCATTTGACATTTTAAAGTTGCCTCCCGCACCACCCAATGGGGACTGGGGTGGCGGGCTAATTTTAGCACCAGCAGACGTCCCCCTCGAAAATAATCAACTTTGAATTCTATCCATTTTTTCGTTGTGAAGCTTATTTTTCGAGTTATTCTGGTTTGTCAACATAAAATTTTACACCCTGTATGTGACTGTAATGGATGCGAGTATAGTGTGGTGTTGTGTTTTATGATAATGATAATGAGAGAAGGGTGGGAGTGAAATCTAGTGCCGTCACATACCATTCTGCCCTTGAATACCACCAAGGAGGCCGCCGATCTTGACGTTCCATCTGACGGACGGATCACCATCAACAGTGTCACCTCATGAGGCCCTGGGGTAACGAATTAAAGTTAATCCAGGACATTGACGTAAAGACCAGTGGCCAGAAACCTTATGGCGCCACCTCTCGCCGGCCGGAGTGGCCGAGCGGTTCTAGGCGCTACAGTCTGGAACCGCGCAACAGCTAAGGTCGCAGGTTCGAATCCTGCCTCGGGCATGGATGTGTGTGATGTCCTTAGGTTAGTTCGGTTTAAGTATTTCTAAGTTCTAGGGGACTGATGACCTTAGAAGTTAAGTCCCATATCGCTCAGAGTCATTTGAACCATTTGAGCCACTTCTCCTCCCCTCGCCGGCCGAATACGGTCTGTGAAAATTTCATCCGCCCACAGGACTCGAACCGGCTTACCTCCGAGTCGAGCGAAACTACAGAGACGTGCGTTAGCGACCTCGGCTAAAGAGGCGGAGTAACCACAACAGGTAAAATATAGGGTGTTTTTGGAGGAATGGTCAATATTCAAGGATATGGCAGGAGTGATCATTCGAAGCACAAAATATAGTAAACTTGTGTTCTGAAATCTGTATCTTAAGAGTGAAGAGCACTTTTTCAGTAGAAGAGATGTGTTTCACATTATAGAAGATGAACAAGTGGTAGTAGCTCTTAAGATATGAATCTTAGAGATCATGTTTGCTGGATTTTTTTCCTTTTTTGCTCCATACTACCACCTCTCAAAATACGGAAATCAAAGAGCTTGCAGTAGGAGACATCTTTTTAACAGCACCTAAGATTAAGCAGTCTTCATAGCTCTTTAGGTATGGATTTCGGAGACCAGGTTCACTTGATTTTTTTTTTTTTTTTTGCTTCTAGTGGTAGTTCCTGTCACTTCCCTGAATATTTACCATTCCTCATGGGACACCCTGTATTTGATACAAAGCACAAAGTTATAACTCAGTTCGCATGACGTTAACTGTTTTATGGGAAGCTGTAAAGGACTGTAAGTACTTCTCATTTGTAAAGTTTGTTTAGTAAAAAATGATAATGTAATGTATTTTATTTTCTCTTTACGTTATTGGTAACCCTTTTTTAGTTGTGATGACCCCCGTGTTGCAGTATATGCACTTCTGAGTACCGGTAAACCTTTTGCGTAAAGACAAAGTGTTACTAGCTGCAAACAAGAAGAAAACTGGCGTAAGTAGTTCTAAGAACTTGAACACAGATTCAACAAGAGAATGATGAAGAGGCAAAGCAAGCCAGTCGGAATCAATTAACTTCGATATTAGGATAAACACACCCTTTCTGCTTTCCATTATCTTGCTGCCTATATGCAGTCTTCTGAGGGCAGGTATTATACACGCCCTTATTAAATTAGACATTTGTGTCACTGATATAATAAAATTTAGACCACGTAATAGCTTACATAGAACTTACCAGAAGAAGAAAAAAAGATTAATAAATCACAGAACTATGAAAGTCCTAAATTAAAGTACCACTGTAATCAATAAAATAATAATAATAATAATAATAATAATAACAATAATAATAATATTAATAATAGCCGCGAGGCGTAACCGTGTCGTCCAAGAAGTCTTGTCACGGTCCGCGCGGCTCCACCATCGGAGGTTCGAGTCCTCCCTCAGGCATGGGTATGTGTGTTGTCCTTAGAGTAAGTTATTTTGAGTTAGATTAAGTAGTGCGTAAGCTTAGGGACCAATGACCTCATAAGTTTGGTCCCATAAGACCTTACCACAAATTTCCAATTTTCCAAATAATAATAATAAGTAGTGTTAGATTTTATTTCAGTCAAGAACTCTAAGTAATACTCAATAAAAAATGAAGGCGGCAAACACTGCATATCGATAGAAAACGTACCAGCATTCACAAGCTATGACTTGAGAAAACTGTGGGAAACCAAAATCAGGATGACTAGACCAAAGGAAAAGCTTCTTATTCTCTTTACATTATCAGCGTTCCTTTTTTCCATTCCATTATAACAACTTAAAACTGTTATAACGCAACGAAGGAAATAAAGTTATCCATATATGAGCAATATGGTATCCTGTCCCATTTATTTCAGTTAACTGCATCCCCATGGCGTCATTTGATGGACTCACAGCCGGCCGAAGTGGCCGTGCGGTTAAAGGCGCTGCAGTCTGGAACCGCAAGACCGCTACGGTCGCAGGTTCGAATCCTGCCTCGGGCATGGATGTTTGTGATGTCCTTAGGTTAGTTAGGTTTAACTAGTTCTAAGTTCTAGGGGACTAATGACCTCAGCAGTTAAGTCCCATAGTGCTCAGAGCCATTTGAACCATTTGATGGACTCACAGGATTCGTGCTCGGGTTTTCCCGAGAGAAAGTTTTCAACGTGGATTTGTAATCTTGCGGTATGGCACTACCAGTTTATTAAATTTAGTTCTATAAGAATGGTACAACAGTTCCTTAACAATACGTAAGGCTGCTTTTTGAACATGTGGATAATTCTCTATACACGCAGATGAGCCAAAATATTGTAATTACCTTCTTAATAGCATGCTGTTAACTCTTGGAACTTTTGAGAGGCAATATAGCAGCGAATCTTCATGGTGTAGGTTCGACAAGTCCTTCATGTGGTTGGCACCAAATGTCTAGTAGAGGTCACGAAATTCAGACCGATGGGTAGTGACGGTGGGGGTGGTTCCCGATAGCGTTCCAGATGTTGCCACCGGGATCACATCAGGCTAATTTTGTGGCCAAGAAATCAAAGCAAGCTTACTATCATGTTTATCAAATCACTGTAGCACGATTCCGGCCTGCTGAAACGGACAGTTAATCTGCTGGAAGACGCCACCGGCATTTGGGAAGACAACAAGCATGAAGGGAAGTAGTGGTTCAAAATGGTTCAAATGGCTCTGAGCACTATGGGACTCAACTGCTGAGGTCATTAGTCCCCTAGAACTTAGAACTAGTTAAACCTAACTAACCTAAGGACATCACAAACATCCATGCCCGAGGCAGGATTCGAACCTGCGACCGTAGCGGCCTTGCGGTTCCAGACTTCAGCGCCTTTAACCGCACGGCCACTTCGGCCGGCAAGGGAAGTAGTGTTCTGCAGTAATTTCCACTAGGCCACAACCGTCATGGTGCCTTTGGTTACTACCACAGGTCCCACAGAAGTCCAAGTGAATGTCCCTCATGACGTGATAACACTCCTGCCAGCCTGCGTTCGTGGTGTGGTGCATATTTCGAGCAGCCAAACGCCTGGGTCATGGCGTACTGGGACACCACCATCGACCTGGTGTAACAGCAAAAGTGATTTATCTGACCAGCACACAGATATACCTTGATGCATAGTACAATGTCGATCATCACACTGGAATCGTAACTGACGATGCTGTAGAGTCCACATGGGAACACGTAGGTGTCGTCAGCTGCACAGTCCCATGTTCAGAAATGTGCGCTGGACGGTGTGCTCCAAAACGCTTGTGCCGCCACAAGCATCGTACTTTGTCTTTAGATCTGCAATAGATCGCCCCCAATCCTGAATTAAAGAATAGATTAGCCTCACACGTCCATGTTCTGTGATGAGACGTTGTCCTCTAACAGCTTGTCGCATATGCGTGGTTTCATCGTCCTTTAACCGTTTACCATAGATGCTCACGATAGTAACATGCCATCAGCCGAATAGTTTTGTCATTTCTGAGATGTTCGTTCCCAGGTGCTGTGCCATTATTCCTCGGACGCGATTACTTTGGGGGATTTAACAATTTACAGCCTTTTTAGTCGCTAAGATGATTTGCCGTTCATTTCTGCTCCGCTTACACAATGAAGCGCCAAACACGCTGTTAGAGGCATGGGTACTGAAATACAGAGATATGTAAACAGACAGAATACAGCGCTGCGGCCGGCAACGCCTATATATGACAACAAGTGTCTGGCGCAGTTGTTAGATCGGTTACTGCTGCTACAATGGCAGGTTATCAAGATTCAATTAAGTTTGAATGTGGTGTTATAGCCGGCGCACGAGCGATGGGGACACAGCATTTCCGAGACAACGATGAAGTGGGGATTTTCCCTTACGACCATTTTACGAGTGTAGCGTGAATATCAGGAATTCGGTAAAACATCAAATCTCCGATATCGCTGCGGCAGGAAAAAGATCCTGCAAGAACAGAACCAACGATGACTGAAGAAAATTATTCAACATGAAGAAAGTGCAACCATTCCGCAAATTGCTACAGATTTCAGTGCTGGGTCGTCAAGTGTCTGCGTGCGAATCATTCAACGAAACATTAACAAAATGGGCATTCGGAGCCGAAGGCCAACTCGTGTACCCTTGATGACTGCATGACAGAAAGCTTTACACCTCGCCTGAGACCGTCAATACCGACATTGGACTTTGATGTTTGGGAACATATTGTCTGTCGGACGAGTCTCGTTTCAAATTGTATCAAGTGGAAGGACGTGTGCGGGCACGGAGGCTACCTCATGAATCCATGGATCCTGCATGTTAGCAGGCATGATGCTGTAGTATATCGAGAGGTTGTAACAATGGAAAATTGTACTGAAATGCAAGAGGATATGCAACGAATTGACGCATGGTGCAGGGAATGGCAATTGAATCTCAATGTAGACAAGTGTAATGTGCTGCGAATACATAGAAAGGTAGACTTTATCATTTAGCTACAATATAGCACTTCAGCAACTGGAAGCAGCTAATTCCATAAATTATCTAGGAGTAGGCATTAGGAGTGATTTAAAATGGAATGACCACATAAAATTAATCGTCAGTAAAGCAGATGCCAGACTGAGATTCATTAGAAGAATCCTAAGGAAATGCAGTTTGAAGACAAAGGAAGTAGGTTACAGTACACTCGTTCGCCCACTACTTGAATACTGCTCATCGGTGTGGGATCCGTACCAGATAGGGTTGATAGAAGAGATACAGAAGATCCAATGGAGAGCATCCCGCTTCGTTACAGAATCATTTAGTAATCGCGAAAGCGTTACGGAGATGATAAACTCCAGTGGAAGACTCTACAGGAGAGAAGCTCAGTAGCTCGGTACGGGCTTTTGTTGAAGTTTTGAGAACATCCCTTCACCGAGGAGTCAAGCAGTATACTGCTGCCTCCTACGTATATCTCGCGAAGACAACATGAGGATAAAATCAGAGAGATTAGACCTCACACAGAGGCATACCGACATTCATTCTTTCCACGAACAATACGAGACTGGAATAGAGGGGAGAACCGATAGAGGTTCTCAAGGTACCCTCCGCCACACACCGTCAGGTGGCTTGCGGAGTGTGGATGTAGATGTAGATGTAGACTGTTCAAGCTGGTGGAGGCTCTGTAATGGTGTGGGGCGCGTGCAGTTGGAGTGTATGGGACCTCTGATACGTCTAGATACGACTCTAACAAGTGACACATACGTAAACATCCTGTCTGGTCACCTGCATCCATCTCATGTACATTGTGCATTCCGACCGGCTTCGGTAATTCTAGCGGGACAGTGCATCCAGAATTGCTACAACGTGGCTCCAGGAACACTCTTCTGAGTTTAAACACTTGCGTCGGCCACAAGCCGCCCCCCCCCCCCCCTCCCCCACAGACATGAACATTATTGAGCATATCTGCGCTGCGTCGCAACGTGCTGTTCAGAAGTGACCTTCATTCCCTCGTACTCTTAAGAATTTATGGACAGCTCTGCAGGATTCATGTTGTCAGTTCCCTCCAACACTACTTGAGACATTAGTCGAGTCCGTGTCACGTCGTGTTGCGGCACTTCTGCGTGCTCGCGGGGCCCTATACGATATTAGGCAGGTGTACCAGTTTCTTTGGCTCTTCAGTGTATATTTTCCTTACCGCGTCATGTGCTCTCAACGTCGCCAGTGGGCAGTTTTGCTGTGGAGAGTCGGCATAATTTTTTGGCACATAAGTGTGAAAGACTGAAAGTATTTAAATGAATGTTCGTAATGTCCAATGACGAACTCTCAGATACAATCAGAATGCAAAACTTTGATGATATAGATGAAGAGGAATTCAAAAACAGCTTCAAATTAAAATTTAAAACTGGGCCAAGGGGTCGTGATGTTGTACATCACGTCGCCGAGGTATCAGCACAGATGTGGAGAAAAATAATAACAATGGGCAGAATATATGTTGGCTTTCACGCCATAAATACTAGGGATTATGTCGTGGTACCTCGTTGCCACAACTGTGGGGACTTGGACCACGTCTTAAGGCTGTGCACCAGGGAGCCGGCATGCACCAGGTGTGGGGAACACGGTCACGGCCGCAAAGATTGCAAGGCGGCGGCAGTCTGCATACCGTGCAAAAATCGCGGGAAGAAGTCTTGCGGAGCCACAGGCAGGAATTGCCCGACATACAAAATGTTGGATCAAAGGTTAATTGCTAGAACCGACTATGGCTGAGCCCGGCATACCGAACAGGATGCCAAAGCGAAAGTCCCCGAGCAAAAGGAGGAGGGACGCCATGAGGGCAAACAGATTCAAGGATTTCTTGAGGTCGCTCTCGGGCACCACTAAAACTGAAACAATAGACAAGGCTATACAAACCGAATTTACAACTATGGACATTGGCATACAAACTGATCTCCCCCTCATGGTTGAAACTCTCTCCTCTGAAAGCCGGGGAAAAAAGCCGGAATTACACCAGCAACGGCAAGGGCATCCTGTGGCTGTGGCAACGCTTAAAGACAATCATAATCAACAACCCATACAAGAAAATACAGTAACTAGCTCGAGTACGAGCCCAACAACACAAAGTTCACCAATAGTCAGACTGCCACCAGTTGATCCAGTCAGGGTGTACCCCAATTTGGAGTACACCATGCAACTATCCAGGTTGGAGCAGCCGGCTACCCTGACCACTGCCTTACGACATGTGGTCCGCGTAGGGCATAAAGAAGGCAGAAAGATAACCTTCTCGGTTATGGAGGCTGTTGACAGGATCCAGCTAAAATCAGTGAATCTTCCCACCGACTTCGGAGCCTTGCGAGATCTGCTCACGAAAGTTTTTGAAAGACGAGGTGAGACATTTAATCTAAAAGACATTTACGAACAATCAGTTGTAGCACACGGACGGATTGCATTCGACTGGAGCAAGACTTGGCCACATGACCGAATACATACTTACTTCCCCTAATGACGAAAATAACTATTGGACAGCTTAATACTCATAACAGCAGACTCGTCATGCAAGAGCTCCGAAGGGAGGTGGAGGAGAGGAGACTAGATGTACTCTGTCTACAGGAGCCATACTCCCTGGCCGGAAAAATAGCTTTCGCTGCCACGGGCTGGCAAATAGTCAGCAGAGGGGACGACCCGAAGGCAGCAATTATAATTGCAAATAGACTCCTAAGAGTCACTACGCTCTCACAATTCACAACAAGCCACTGTAATGTCGTGGAGCTTCAAACCCCTATGGGGACCATGACTCTCATAAACATGTACTTCCAGTATGGGGATAGCATAGAACATCACTTAGACCATCTAGCGAGAGTCACCACGGCGTTACAGGGGAGAAAGCTCGTGATAACAGCTGATATCAATGCTAAATCTCCCCTGTGGTACAGCGGCACAAGGGACGCTAACGGTGAAAAAGTCGAAGAATTCATAATGGCATCACAACTTGTGGTTGCAAATAAGGCCGGCAATCCTCCTACCTACGCTGCAGGGGGAGGACAGGGTACAAATATTGATGTTACCCTTGCAACTCCAAATATGGCAAACATTATCCAAAACTGGAAAGTCATAGAAAACGCTACCACAAGTGATCACAATCTAATATGTTTCACCCTGGGAGAAAGAGAGTGCCGCTGGGCCACGGGGTGGGAGGTGCAACTGAACTACAAGAGAGCAAATTGGGAACGTCTAGCGAGGGAGTGTGACATTCCTCCATTACCAGAAGGTGACATACAACTGGACATAGACGTGGACCAGAGAGCTGAGGAACTGGTGAATGCAGTGACAAGAGCGGTGAAAGCAGCCGTACCGACAAGGAGGAGGGCCATGGCGGCCTCTCCGTCACCATGGACTGCTGAACTGGGGGAACTGCGTCAGTCTGTCAGAAGGCTGAGGAAGCACTACCAGCGCAGTGTCGTCTGGCAGGAACGACAAAGGTGGCAGATGCTATATAGAGAGGAAAAGCGGAAGTTCCAAAAGGAACTGCGCGAAGTCAGGATGAGAAGCTGGGAAAACTTCGTGCTTAACCAGCTAGTCACTGACCCATGGGGGCTTCCGTACAAATTGGTAAGGGAAAAAATCCGCTCTCCTCTGGAACTATCAACAGTCAGGCACGGGGATGGGATGACGGAGACCTGGCAGGAGACTGCGGGGGTCCTTCTCCGGTCCCTGTTGCCTGACGATAATGCGGATGGGGAGACAGAGGGGCAGAAGCAACTTAGAGAAGAAGATCAAGAGGAATATATTAATGAAACGGCTGTCTACCCCTTCTCAGAGGAGGAGGTGGCAACCCACATAAGATCACTAAAAAAAGGGAAAGCACCTGGGCCAGACGGCATTGTGGCGGAGGTAGTGCAGTTTCTGGCGCCTCAGCTAATTGCGCCACTAACACATCTATATAACGAATGCGTCAGACAGAAAAGATTTCCGAAGAAATGGAAAATGGCGAACGTAGTAATTATAAAGAAAGGACTAGATAAGGACCCTGCAGAAGTAAAATCATACAGGCCGATTTGCCTGTTGGACGTATCTGGCAAAGTATTAGAGAAATTACTAGCTGACAGACTGACAGCACACCGGGTTTTGTGTGGGATGAGTGACAGGCAGTTCGGGTTCAGGCCGGGGCGATCGGCATCTGATGCAATTGCTCTGGCGGCCGAGGTCTGTGACTCGACCCCTCACAAATACGTGGTCGGCATCATGGTGGATATCAGTGGCGCCTTTGACAACCTGTGGTGGCCTTCGCTCTTCTCCTGCTTGCGGGAGAAAGAGTGTCCAGGGCCGCTATATGGTTGCCTGAGGAGCTATTGTAAGGATCGAGAGGTCTGGTTATCATCATCTAGCGAAAGAGTTGGGAAGGTAATTACGAAAGGATGTCCCCAAGGTTCTGTCTTAGGACCCCTTTTTTGGGACATCCACATGGAGCCTTTATTAGATAGATTGCAGCAAAGTAATGAGGTGCTAGATGTGATAGCCTACGCGGATGACCTCCTTCTGTTGGTCGGTGGCCGTAGCCGCGAAGACATTGAACCAAAAATAGAGACAGCTTTAGATAAACTCCAACAGTGGTGCCGCACGACTAAAATGACGATTTCACCCAGTAAATCCACCTACTTATTACTAAAAGGACAACTCATCAGAAACCCGACAGTAAGAATAGACGGTTCACCAGTTCTCCGACGACGAGAGACACGCTACCTGGGAATTATCATTGATGAGAGGTGGAACTTCGGAAAACACATTGATACTGTCACCCAAAGAGCCCTTCAGATATTAAATAATCTCATTTCAATAGGTCACAAAAGATTTCATCTTCCTCCACACTTAATTAAACTTTATCACAATAGTATTTTAACCTCGGTTGTGGGCTATGGCTCGGGAGTCTGGGCGCACAGGCTCACGAGGGTTGTGCCCGCCATGGCCGTGAGAAGGGTCCAGAGAAACATGGTACTAAGAGCAGTAGGTGCCTATAGAACATCTCCGGGGGGGGGGGGGCCTATTAGCCATAATGGGGCTCTGCCCCCTGGACATAAAGATAAGGGAGCAGGCGGCGTGGTATTGGGCCAAGAAAGGAAACTATGAAAAGATTGCGGACATAATGGGTATTAGAGTGGGGGATAAGCGAGAGATAAGGAAAAGAGGGGAGGAGCTCTGGCAGGAGACTTGGGAGGCAGAAGAGACGGGACGAAGAACCTTCCAGTTCCTACCTGATGTCAGGGAACGTCTTGAACTAAAGTACTTCGAGCCTACGCGAGGGTTGATCCACTTTCTCACTGGCCATGGACCCTACCCAACTTATTTATGTCGATTTGGGAAGAGGGCGACACCAGCGTGTGACTGTGGCGATCCGGAGGGTACACCTGAGCATGTAGTTTACGAATGTCCACTCTTCAATGATGTTGCCAACACACTACGAGACAGACTACCCAACCGCGACACATACCAACTACTCAGACAAGAGGGAATATTTCAGACCTTAAACAGCTTGGCTAACGAGGTATCTCGAAAAGTTCTCATTGACTATTTAGGCGAGATACAATAACCACCAATTGCGTCCAAGAGCCCTACTCCCATGCCGCCTGTGCGTGGATCGGCCGACTACATCTAAGTTGGAATCCGCCACGTGCAGGATTAGGGGGAGTGGGGAATAAACACCGAACGTGACACACACCGGATTTGACGTAGGATTAGTTAGTTTGTAGGATTTAGTTATAGGAAATTAAGATAGGGACTGCAGCAAAATAACATCGAGGCCTGCCCAGTGCCAGGGGCATGCTCTTCGGGGTTAGCTCGAAGAGCAAGGCAAAAGCAAGTAGGTTTATATCTTTGCTGGCACACATGTGATGCTGCAGTATATATATACAAATTAGACTAGTCATAAGAATAGGAAATACATAGTACATGTAGATATTAGATGCCCATTGTTATTAATAAAATATAACTGTAGCTCACCAACTAACACTAATATAGCTGCAACATTTTAATACAAATATATAAATGTTAGGACCCACTAATGTAGTAAGGTAGTGGGTTATTTTTGTATAATTTATAAATGGTTTTATAATAAAGATTTTTTAAAAAAAAAAAAAAATATATACAGACCGAGTCTCTGTCTTACGAATGTAGCAAGGTGGCGCAATCGCCAAGACACTAGACGTTTATTCGTTCAGGACAGTGGAGCAAATCCCTGACCGATAATTAAGATTTATGTTTTTCGTTATTGCTCTAAGTTTCTTATGGAAAATGTGAGGAAATTTCCTTTGAAAAGGGAGCGACAGATTTCCTTTCCGTCCTTTACGAATCTGAACTTGCGTTTAGTCAATAATTATCTCGTCGTAGCTGGGAGGTTATGCCCTAATTTAATTTTTCATCACTTCTGATTTTACTCCATTGAATAGATACTGTTGTTCCTTTTAAAGAATTTTATGTTGTCAACAATTAACCCCATTAGCGAATGGGTTTGCTTAGATGTTAAAGTAATTATTTAGAATCTGCATGAGACTTTAGTAATAGTGTACCTTGCTATGTTTGAAACATTCTCTCCGGCTGAACTGAGTTGTCCTGATAGAGGCATAAGAGACAAAAAGCAGTTAACCCCAGGAGATATCATGCTAATACTGTATAACACCACCTCTGCCATCGATAATAGCACTGATTCTGCAAGGTATAGAGTTCAAAAGTTTCTTCAGGTGTTCTATAACCAGTTGAAGCCCTCATTGAAGATGAGACTCCGTAGCATTCCAGATGGTAGGGATGTTGACTATTACGTTTGCTCCTCTCTTCTACAAAGCAGCAAATTTTCTATGGGGTTAATACTGGATAATTTAGTGGTGGGGGGGGGGGGGCGGCGGGCGGAGAGGGCGATGAGTGTGATAGGGCGCCTCAGTGTTAGTCAAGGGGGTCAAGGGGGGAACCGTATGCGTGCAGCCCTGTGGATATGGCTGCTGTCTTCAAAGATGGAAGTGTCTACAGCCTCGTATTCATCATCAAGATGCGAAAGAAAGAGCAACACTTTGTCACCGATAATCTTAAAATAAACGTCCTCGTTAATGGCATGGTAGTCTGAATGTGTGGGCTCAGCTCGTGGTACGAAAAACATCCCCAAAACATCACAGAGCCACCTTCGGCTTTAACTCCCCCCTCCACATACTGCCGGTTGTACACCCATCTGAGCTGTCGCTGCACTCAGCATCTTACACAACCTCAGTCAACTACTCTCCCGATTTTGTGTTGTGAAGCCCACGGAAGACATGCAGCTTTATATGTCGCTGTGAAGAATGGCATTTTGCAAGGACCCGAATCCGATTTCCCAATACATGTATTTCCATACAAAATATACGCCCGGAAGCTGTTTGTTATGGCTTGCATTCACTGACAGCAACAATTTCTGTCTGATTTTGAACCAATTGTCGTTGACAGTGCGTCGCTCTCTCTCCGTTACGCGTCTGTCAGGATATTTTATGACCTTTGTCCTTACGTCATACTGCCTGGTTGCTAATGGTACACAGTTACTTGTAGACATCTTGGACAGTTCGTGATGATAAGCCAATATATTGAACAACTTAGTTCGGATAGTGGTCATGGGCAGTCTTATCTCACGTTCGGATGACAACATTCCACCACGCCTCGTAGACGTCGATGCGAACAATATTAGTGTGTGGCTCAATTAAAACGCGACGGAAACGAGTTAGTGTGACACGGAATGAGCAAGACACCTTCGAAGAACGATGGATACCACTACTTCCCTGTCCTGATATAGCAGCCATCAAACATGCTAGTAACATGTTTGTCGACCACTTGCACATCAAGATCCTACACAAACTGTCGAAGTTTTATGACCGAGCGAAGAGTGCAGCGATTAGCACACTGGACTCGCATAGGATGACGGGTCAAACTCGCGTCCCGCCATCCAGAATTAGGTTTTCCATGATTTCCCTAAATCGCTTAAGGTAATTGCCAGAATCGTTCCTTTCCAAGGGCTCTTCAATCCTTCCCTAATCCGAGCTGGTGCTCCGTCTCTAAATACCTCGTTGTCGACAGGACGTTAAACATTAGTCTCCTCCTCCTCCTCGGAGCTTTATGGAGTCCCATAGAAACCAATTAACAGTGATTGCCCAGAAAAATATATTGGCTTCACTGTGATATATAGAGATCTTTTCTGTCACATATTTCTTTTCTGGTGCTATAATTTTCGTAAACATTAATGTGTTTGAAAGGAATGATGCTGAAATCGCCGTTCGATCATCAGGATTAAGGATTATATGAGGCTTCCAGAAACGGATTAAAGTGAAGGCTGCCATGCATACTCTGGAGCAGGACACAGCCAGTTTCCTTCCACATCATTGTCCATTCTGCATTTGTGCTCCGTTCCTAAGAACCACGTTGTCAACACGACCTTAAACCATAATCTTCATTTTTAATTCCCATTGCTCCGTCAACATCATATCTAATTCTCCTCAGTGTTCCATTGAAACCGAAACGTGCATGTCGTTATTGAGACACACTCTCAACATTACCTCTCTGACAATCCGACGTTCAGTATGATAAATACTCAATTATTTGGACCATATAAGATGTCGAGTATGTAGGCTTTATTAAAAACAATCTCTCGCTACTACTATAAGAAATATTCATTTCGAGTAAAAGATTGTTCCTTTGTTCGAGCATGACGGAGAAAATGGGCAATGTAGTCGTGGGATTATATTGCCATTAAATATACTGCGATGGATGGATTTGTTGCCGCGGCCCACTACATTGCCTTTATTACGCCTTCAGGATAGAAATAATGACATACAAAGGGTGCAGATTAATTCTAATTCTTTACTCGTTTCGCGATCGTATCTAAGTTCTTTTTATACCGTGAAGACAATCTTCAAAAGTGCAACTAGTACTGTTAACAAGAGTGTGCGCAAAAGCACACTGTGGTCTATTGAAATGTCCAGTTACACTGTTTTCCTGTAGTTTGTCAATCAGTAATTGAATCGATACTTTATTTGTGTTGTACGAGTCTATGCTGTTTTCCTTTACGTCAAGAGACGGATAGGTGGAGTCTTCATTCTTGCTGAAACTTGAGCTCATATATTTGCCCGCTTCACCTTCTTAAGCACCGTGTACGAAGTAGGAAGAGATGGAGCCAGTATATAACTGGCAAGTAACAAAACACCTCAAACTAATAAGAAAAGGAGAAAAGAATAACGAAAAGTACACTTAAACAGAAACAACAGAGATAAACTACTGGACATTAAAATTGCTATACCACGAAGATGACGTGCTACAGACGCGAAATTTATCCGACAGGAAGAAGATGCTGTGATATGCAAATGATTAGCTTTTCAGAGCATTCACACAAGGTTGGCGCCGGTGGCGACACCTGCAACGTGCTGACATGAGGAAAGTTTCCAACCGATTTCTCATACACGAACAGCAGTTGACCGGCGTTGCCTGGTGTAACGTTGTTGTGATGCCTCGTGTAAATAGGAGAAATGCGTCCCATCACGTTTCCGACTTTGATAAAATTCGGATTGTTGCCTATCGCGATTGCGGTTTATCGTATCGCGACATTGCTGCTCGCGTTGGTCAAGATCCAATGACTGTTGGCAGAATATGGAATCGGTGGTCTCAGGAGGGTAATACGGAACGCCGTGCTGGATCCCAATGGCCTCGTATCACTAGCAGTCGAGATGACAGGCATCTTATCCGCATGGCTGTAACGGATCGTGCAGCCACGTCTCGATCCCTGAATCAACAGATGGGGACGTTTGCAAGACAACAATCATCTGCACGAACAGTTCGCAGACGTTTGCAGCAGCATGGACAATCAGCTCGGAGACCATGGCTGCGGTTACCCTTGACGCTGCATCACAGACAGGAGCGCCTGCGATGGTGTATTCAACGACGAACCTGGGTGCATGACTGGCAAAACGTCACTTTCTGTTTACAGCATCATGATGTTCGCAGTCGTGTTTGGTGACATCGCGGTGAACGCACATTGGAAGCTTGTATTCGTCGTCGCCATACTGGCGTATCACCCGGTGTGATGGTATGGGGTGCCATTGGTTATACGTCTCCGTCACCTCTTGTTCACACTGACGACACTTTGAACAGTGGACGTTACATTTCAGATGCGTTACGACCCGTGGCTCTACCCTTCATTCGATCCCTGAGAAACCCTACATTTCAGCAGGATAATGCACGACCGCATGTCGCAGGTCCTGTACGGGCCTTTCTGGATTCAGAAAATGTTCGACTGCTGCCCTGGCCAGCACATTCTCCAGATCTCTCCCCAATTGAAAACGTCTGGTTATGGTGGCCGAGCAACTGGCTCTTCACAATACGCCAATCACTACTAGTGATGAACTGTGGTATCGTGTTGAAGCTGCATGGGCAGCTGTAACTGTACACGCCATCGAAGCTCTGTTTGATTCAATGCCCAGGCGTATCAAGGCCGTTGTTACGGCCAGAGGTGGTTGTTCTGGGTACTGATTTCTCAGGATCTATGCACAAAAACTGCGTGAAAATGTAATCACATGTCAGTTCTAGTATAATATATTTGTCCAATGAATACCCGTTTATCATCTACATTTCTTCTTATTGTAGCAATTTTAATGGCCAGTAGTGTATAACAGTGTGATGGGCAATACATAAATTATATATCTTACGAAGAGGCAAACATGTATCTAAGCGAAAAGAAAGATACAAATTCGAAACAATCGAGTTTAGTATAGAACATTGAAAAATATTTTCATATTGTTTCGTGTTCCGCGTCTGTAAAGGATAATGAATATACCACCCATGCGCACTGCCTAGTTAATAAACGGTAGAAATAACTTCACAATAAAACCCAGAAATATTCTAAACCAGACTGAATGAATGTGGGGTCGCCATCACTCTAAAAGAAAGGGAAGGGTCTGTGTGGTGGCGGTGATGGTGAGTAGGGAGGCGGGGGTGGGGGGAATTTAACCTCTCTGAAGTTGCTATTAATTGTGCACAGGTAAATGCTAAGCAAAAAGAAGATAAACGTAGCATTCCCTAAAATAATGTAAATACATCATCGCAAAAGTGCAGCTCAATAAGAATTTTTCTGTACCTCTTGAGTTCAAGGCCAGTAGTGCAGAAAATAAACCACTCCAAACCCCTGTTATTTTTCATAGTGTTGCTGGTGTAGTTCACGCATGATAGTACACGTTTTGTAACGTAAATACCAGGCGTACACAAAGCCAAATTTTGGCGAGGCGAATGGACAATACACCACGTGCAGGATTTCCACTTTGGTAATGACTGTTAATTTCCTATCCAAGCAAGAAACCTAAGATTCGCGCTTTGAGTTTGGTCTTTACAACACATAATATAGCAGCTGAATGTACTGCGAGAGCATCTTATCACAAAACCGAGATAGAATATCCGACTATTACTGAATGTGTACATTGCCTTAGTGATTTCCCCTTAGCTTCGTAGTGGAGTACAGATGTGGATGCGATAAGGAGAACTGTACGTCTTAGCGTTGGTGAGATGTTTTCGTTAGGACGATGATTCCCTCTAAACATTAGGAAGGCCACCCAACAGCTGCAGGGCTGGTCGGGTTTCGCGGCGCCTGCATACGAATCACCGGCTTAGCCGATTCTATTGGAAACTCACCGTCTAGACGCCTCTGTGCCGCCTCACGATCGATCCGGATTTACCAGTAAAAATACGGCCTCTCCTCAAACAATTGTCTGCCTTCCATAGATCTTCCACTTGGAGACGGACGCCACTAACTACTACTGTTTATGGTGTGTATGACCTTTACTGGAGAAATAGTTACTTAACGAGCAAGTAATGAATTAAAGCTGAGAGATTCAATGAGACCAGCCGATTCATAATCGAATCGGGAGGAAACCGTTCAAACTTGGGTTCGTCCACCCTCAATTTTATTTTCCACATTTCCATGAATAATCTACAGCGAATATTAGTTCTCAAAGTGCGTGTTACGTAAATGAATGGAAAAATCTAATCGATGTGCATTATCATTCCAGTTTTACAAACTTTGAAATATTGCAAAAGGCTGGAAAATTCTTACAGTTTTACGAGATAATGTGTTACAGCTCTTAACAACTCCAGGCTCACAGCGGTATGACAACATTAGTGAAACAAAAGTGGCGCTTTATAGGTTATAAACAGTATTTAAAATCTCATTCCTAGATGCAAAACAAATCTTGGGACTGCTAATTTGTTTCTCGAAGATGATATATAGCGCTGACTAACACATGAAGTGTGCCGGCCGAAGTGGCCGTGCGGTTAAAGGCGCTGCAGTCTGGAACCGCAAGACCGCTACGGTCGCAGGTTCGAATCCTGCCTCGGGCATGGATGTTTGTGATGTCCTTAGGTTAGTTAGGTTTAACTAGTTCTAAGTTCTAGGGGACTAATGACCCCAGCAGTTGAGTCCCATAGTGCTCAGAGCCATTTGAACCATTTGAACACATGAAGCAATAATAAGTGCTTTTAATTGCGTCTGACACCAGACAGCAGTCCGGAACCGCGCGACTGCTACGGTCGCAGGTTCGAATCCTGCCTCGGGCATGGATGTATGTGATGTCATTAGGTTAGTTAGGTTTAAGCAGTTCTAAGTTCTAGGGGACTGATGACCACAGATGTTAAGTCCCATAGTGCTCAGAGCCATTTGACACCAGACATAGTTTGAAAAAGTCATGGTGTTGCTGGAAAGGAAAAGTTGGAAGGTCACAACCGCAAAAAATTATGACATGAAAGTATAGTTTTGTATGTTCCTGTAGTACAACACTAAATCCAAAACTAAAATCGTAAGTAAATACAGCAGTGTCTTCTTTGGTGAGCGCTTGTCTCACTGTGTCCCGTGCGTCGTTATCTACCTGTTACCAGGTTTTGAAACTGTGTTACTCTAAATCTTTTGGTGATACACAAAGCTAAAACACCTCGTCATCGTCTACAGACGCAAACTGGACTACACCAAATAGATTACACATATCATTAGAAATATTTTCCAAATTTCCCATCACAAAGCTGAACGAATTGGTTAAGTGACAAAGTATTTCACTGCACACCTGACAGTAATACATGGAATCCCACCGTGTGACGTGATAATGAGCTTGAAGTATACGATTGATAAATATGCATCCGATATTTCTTTTCCCCGGTAAATGCCCGCATCTCGTGGTCGTGCGGTAGCGTTCTCGCTTCCCACGCCCGGGTTCCCGGGTTCGATTCCCGGCGGGGTCAGCGATTTTCTCTGCCTCGTGATGGCTGGGTGTTGTGTGCTGTCCTTAGGTTAGTTAGGTTTAAGTAGTTCTAAGTTCTAGGGGACTGATGACCATAGATGTTAAGTCCCATAGTGCTCAGAGCCATTTGAACCATTTTCCCCGGTAAAATTCTATAGTTCCAATTTTTGATGAGAAAAACATTTAAAATAACTACTCAGTGACGAGCAGTGGCAAGCTGTAGGTCAGGTACATGTGCTGTGCAGTAAGGCATGTTCTTACAGTGCTCGTCAAATTCAGAGAATAGTTGTGATTGTGATTTAGAAATCTAACGGTCTTTGAGCTTTGATAAAACAAGAAAACTCTCTTATCAAATAATCCTACGATATTAGTCACCTACGACAACACTTAGTTAGTAATTAGCCGAAGATAAAGCATTTCTTTTAAAGAAAAACATATATGGCACTCTCCGACGTGTTCAGCAAAATTTTCCTGGAAAATATTAGGTTTGCAAGATAGCAATGAAGAAGCTGGCTTAACCAAGCTCTCTGTCCCCTTAAGAATTAATCCAACACCTTTTAATAAAATAAATACTCTGGGAAACATATTACATTATCAACGAAGTTATAATATCAAAACCTAACTATCTACTGCTAGGTAACTTGACGGTAAATCGATTTGTTCTTTATTCTATTACCTAATCCGGATTAAGAGAAAATACCTTCATTATTCTACTTCATAGATGAACTTACAAACAACCTTTCCAGATGTACCTTCATTAAGGTACTTGCGTGATTAATTTACATCTGATTACGCTAACGGATGTATAAAATACTCTGCACACAAAGAAACAATCGTCTTCCATCTTCTCGCGATCTCATATGGCACCAATGGGATTATTTAACTGTAAATAGCAATAGTGACGTCGCAGTGTACATCTATACAACGCAAGATACACGAGACAGAAAATCAGTTGTCAGTATCAATACGCAGAACCACATATGACCCGATTCACAATGCAGCTCGAGAATAGTGTTTGTTCCTTATGTATAGCGACTATTGCATTTTAAATCGCTGACTTCATTGAGAAATTGTGTTTACAGCTCCTCAGTTTATGACCAAATGTGAGAACCAAAAGTATCTCAAAATTTTTAAAATCTGAATTGATATCCCTCTTTTTATAATTGGAAGATTAAAAACTTGACCTGAACAGCTAAGGAGGATAAACATCAAGTATTCAGCAGGAGATTAAAAACTAACGTTTTGTGTCCACGCGTTGTTTCAGCGCGTAAATTGTTAGTAGCAGTTGTTATATGGTGACATTTAAGCTACGGTAAAATGAAAAATCATCCACAAATACGTAGCATTTCACGAGGCTCATTCATGTTGACGCTGTAACATAAAACGTTTGTGGAAATTAATAATCCAGTTAGGACTTACTTGACTGCAGTTTCCTTTATAGCAGATACTCGGTACATGACAACATGCGAATGATGAGGAATAAAGGACGGCAAATACTCTCTTTCTTTAAAAATTCACTATGATCGTACACGATACAATCAGAGGCTCTGAATGTCGTCAAATACATTCCCATCTGGCCAGGATATGTTCCTGCCGATTCTCCTTGCACGCACACACAGTTTGGAAAAGAGTCCACAGTTCACCAACTATTTATGGTAAAGGACAATGTAAATAAGTTACCCGCTAATTACATCCAAGACATGTTCGTTGGGCAACGTATTTGGAAAAGCAAACATTCCTTTGTTGAAATACCCTGAGGTGACAAAAGTCATAGGATAACTCCTAATAGCCGGCTGGTGTGGCCGAGCGGTTCTAGGCGCTTCAGTCTGGAACCGCTCGACCGCTACGGTCGCAGGTTCGAATCCTGCCTCGGGCATGGATGTGTGTGATGTCCTTAGGTTAGTTAGGTTTAAGTAGTTCTAGGGGACTGATGACCTCAGCTGTTAAGTCCCATAGTGCTCAGAACCATTTGAACCGTAACTCCTAATTTCGTGTCGGACCTCCTTTTCCCCAGCATATTGCAGCAGCTCGACGTGACATGGATTCGAAAAAACTTTGGAAGTCCAATTCAGAAATAATGAGGCACGCTGCCTGACTAGCCGTCTATATTTCCGAAAGTGTTTCTAGTGCAGGGTTTTCTGCACGAAATTACCTCTGGATTATGTCCCATGAATGCTCTTGGGATTAATGTCGGGCGATCTGTATGGCCAAATCATTGGCTCGAATTGTCCAGAATGTTCTTCAAACCAATCGCGAACAATTGTGGCACGATGATATGGCGCATTGTCATCCATAAAATACCATCTTTGTTTGGGAACATGGAGCAAACGAATGGCCACAGATGGTCTCCAAGTAACGGGACATAACCATTTCCAGTCAATAATCGGTTCAGTTTCACAGGTGACCCAGCTCATTCCATGTAAACACAGCCAACACAATTATGGAGTCACCAGCAGCTTGCACAGTGCCTTGTGGGCAACTTGAGTCCATGATTTAGTGAAGTCTGCAACACATATGAACCCTACCATCAGCTCTTACCAGCTGAAACCAGGATTCTTCTGTCCACGACGCGGGTTCTCAGTCGTCTAGGGTCCAACCGATATGGTCACAAGCCCAGGAGAGGCGCTGCAGAGGATGTGCTGTTAGCAAAGGCACTCGCGTCGATCGTCTGCTGCTATAGCCCATTTTCCACGTTGTTCTAACGGATACCTTCGTCATACGTCACACATCGATTTCTGCGATCATTTTATGTCATGTTGCTTGTTTATTAACACTGACAACTCTACGCTAACGCCACTGCTCTCGGTCGTTAAGTGAAGGCCGTCGGTCACTGCGTAGTTCATGGTGAGAGGTAATGCCTGATATTTGGTGTTGTCGGCTACTCTTAACACTGTGGTTCCCGGAATATTAAATTCGCTAACGATTCCCTTAATGGAATGTCCCGTGCGTCCAGTTCCAACTACCATTTCTCGTTCAAAGTATGTTAATTTCCTTCGTGCGGCCATAATCATGTCTGACACCTTTTCTCATGAATCAACTGAGTACAAATGATAGCTCTTCCAGTGCACTGCCCTTTTACATTTTGTTAACGCGATACTTACGCCATATGCATAAGTTCTTATCGCTACCAAGTGACTTTTGTCACCCCAGGGTATAACATAGTGTTAAACCATAGGATAGTTGCATCACCAAAACAGTCAGTGCCGTATATGTCGTCCGTTGAATGACTCTTGAAAACTAGAGAAATTAATTGTCTGTAGTAGGGAAATAATACATATTATGCACAGATAAAATCATGCAGTATGGTCTGCCGGCAAAGACCAGGTCCAAATTACAACTTCTAAGGTGACACAATTGTACAACCCTGAATGGAAAATAAATCTGAACCTTCTGAATTATTCTTAATGGTCGCCACGAAAAACCAGTGCAGACAGATAGCCACTGTTATGTTGTAAAATGTGACCTATTTTATAAAATTCAGGTAGATTTTGGTGTAACGCTTGTAACGTGACTTGCCCGTTGTATCTAATGTGTTGAACACTGCTTTCGTAAGAGACTCTCACGTTCAAAAATATCGGCTAATCTGATAAGTCTAAAAATGCATTAAAATATTTTCTTAACCTCAGAGTTGGATATTATTAAGTAATATGATACCAAGATACAAATTAAAGTCAAACAATGGACGTTTATGATTGGTGTGGGAACCCGTAGTAAAATAAGGCCATGGAATTAGTAGTTCCAGCGCACAATAAAATAGGAAAAAGTAAATCCTATTATCCTGCCAACGGACTTCAAAATATCGTTCGATGTATTTACATAGTTACATACCAAAATACTCCGAATACCGCGGTTTGGTTCTTAAACCTACATAAATACACAATCCTATCCTTCTGAAGACTATACCGACTTTATTTAACACAACTTTTATTTCTAGCGAACACTACACTACTGACCCGCAAGTCGCCGACGTGGCGTCAACTAAAAAGGACTTGCAATACGGCCTCCTGGCCAACAATCCCACACGCTCATTTCATTTTTTACTACACTACTGAAAACGACATAGCTGACCACGTAATATATTTCTTTTACACTTCAAAATCCTATAGGTATGCGGCACCCTGTAAACTTAGGACATTGCCAACTTTGAACAATTCATGTTGCTAAAGGAAATGCTCTCTCAGATCGTTACACAATAAAGTCGTCTTTACAAAATGAGAATAATTAAAGTTTTAAAGATGCAGCTAGTTATTGAAAATCAGAGAAAAGAGTGAGTGTTTAAAAACGATGACAGGTTCTTTATTCTTCCTTTATTGTAAAGCACGTAAGTTAAAACAAGCCAGCGGAGAAAGTTTGGTACAAATTATAAATAAGAACCCGTAAATGATAAGGCGCAATCGATGCTTTTTACCGGTAGAACGCAAAATGGCGTAGGCGCGACATGTGGCATTTTTCCTGTTCCCGTTCAAGAATGTCGTAAATATGTGGAAGGCACTTATTAATATTAGTAATTGATAGTTATTATGGATTTTGACTTTTATGTCTCGTATTATCTTAAAATGAAGTTCATTTCCCGCGTAAAGAACTATGGCTTAAGCCTCGACGTGAAACGAAAATACCTTACTTCCAACGAACTTCATTCCTATAATACTTTTTATCGCACATGTGATATTTCTTTACAGTTTTGCACAACAAATCTTACGCTTTTGAGAGACTTTTATGTCGTGCATCAATTAAACACCGTATTTTCGTAGTATTCAAGTACAAATATGAAAAGCACCAAATTTAGGACCCTAGCTTTGCAAACACATAAATAAACATGGCTTGTATTCGATCCGCTCCTGTCGGCCAATCATTGCACAGAATATGTTACAGCACAGAATCATCACTGCCTTCACGTAATATGGATGGAATAATAAAACCGCTCTGGAAGAGTAGTGCGATAGATACTTACACAATCGTGTTCATTGGGTTCATTAATTCACAACCAAATTAATACCTTCAAAACTAACCGAGACTCTGGCTACGAGACATAACCGATTGTCATCACAAATGTCACTCACAAAAGTTTGTAAAAATAATTGATTAGCGTCACGTGTCCTGTGCCTTGGTAAACACAGACACTAGTATAGAAATTAAAAATCGCTACACACAGACAAAAACTATTTGCTGTTTTCTACCAAACAGAAGCACGTACAAAAAATAGATCACGTGCAAGAAGCAAACTTCAAGTCGCGTTTGCTACTTGGAATTAATGCTGAATAAATAAATTTTGAAAGATATACAATACATGAAAAATAATTTAGTTTTGTGGAAAATGACATAATTAATTTCATTTATGTCAGATTCACGTTTGATACCATATTCTGAATGGAAATGTACAAAACTATTTTATTACTACTTTTATAACCATACGAAATGCTAGATTACTATTTGAGCTTTATTGGTTAGTGTTGTGAACTTATAGTACTTGGGGACTCTAAAAACTATTGTAAAGTCGTATGATACTGTTGCCTGGGGACCGCAAGGGGGTAGGTTCATCCTCCGAGGTTAATGTAATGGACGTATATATAGTACGTTTATGTTTGTGTTGTATGATGAGAATAAGAGAAGGGGGAAAGTGAAGCACGATGCCTGAATAAAACCTACTCCTCTGCAGTAGCACCAAGATGGCCGCAGAGCTTAACGTCCCCATTCGAGGGACGGATCTCCATCTACAGTGTCACACGCTCACACTTTACGGGAAAGAGCGAAGAGGTTAGTAATTTAACCTAGGAGATTTACGCAAAGTCTGGTGATCAGGAGATTTACGTCACCATCTCTTCTCCCCTTGTCGGCCATGTACTGGCAGTGAAGATTTCATCCATCACCAGGATTCGAAGCGGCTTACGCCCGAATCGCCCGCATCTCGTGGTCGTGCGGTAGCGTTCTCGCTTCCCACGCCCGGGTTCCCGGGTTCGATTCCCGGCGGGGTCAGGGATTTTCTCTGCCTCGTGATGGCTGGGTGTTGTGTGATGTCCTTAGGTTAGTTAGGTTTAAGTAGTTCTAAGTTCTAGGGGACTGATGACCATAGATGTTAAGTCCCATAGTGCTCAGAGCCACGCCCGAATCGTGCGTTACCGCACAGGGGCGCATTAGCGACCTCAGCTGCGGATTCGGGATGGCCGCTACAGTCATTTACACTGACCGGCAAAACATTATGGGCGCTGTCCTCCGCGAGATTACATTCTAACTTGTGGCATTGCGGACACCTGAGCCGGTAAGCAAAATATAGAAGTTGGATGAGAATGAAAGATAATTAGAACCCTCACCCTGCCACTTAGGAAGTAAAAATAATGGTATTGTCCTAGCGATGATACGTGCGGGAAATGCGTTGACATGAGCGACTGTGACAAAGGGCGAGTTGTTACGTCTCGGCACCTAGGAATAAGTATTTCGAAGACAACGAACCTCATCGGCTGTTTACATATAACTGCTATGAGCATTTATGGTAAGCGGTTGAAGGACGGCCAACTGTGGAACCACGGGAGTGGGCGACATGGTATTCGGCGTCCACGCCTCATGACAGTACGTGGAAGCCATCGGCTTTCCTGCTCTGGAAAGCAGGATAGGCCGCGTTCTGTGGAAGATCTGACGACAGAGCGCAATACTGACGAAAGCACAAGTGTTTCTGGGCACGCCGTTCAGCGCACAAAAAAAAAAAAAAAAAAAAAAGTTCAAATGTGTGTGAAATCTTATGGGACTTAACTGCTAAGGTCATCAGTCCCTAAGCTTACACACTATTTAACCTAAATTATCCTAAGGACAAACACACACACCCATGCCCGAGGGAGGACTCGAACCTCCGCCGGGACCAGCCACACAGTCCGTGACTGCAGCGCCCCAGACCGCTCGGCTAATCCCGCGCGGCGTTCAGCGCACACTCTTCAACACTGGGCTCTGCAGCAGATCGCTAAAGGATCCCATGTTGACCCAACGACTTCGTCAGTTACGACTACAGTGGGCATGCGATCGTCGAGGTTGGCCCGTGGCTCAATGGCAACCTGTCACCTGGTCAGATGAATCATATTTTTATTTACATCAGGTAGATGATAGTGTTCGGATACACGTCTTCCAGCAGGATGAGTGTCACCATCAAATGGCCAACATTGCGCTACAGTCTCTACTTCGTCCACAGCACGGTGCTTTTCAGCGTTGCCATTTATGATCTCTGTCAGAATACTACGTAAATACTCTATTTCAACGTGACATATTTCGAGACCTACGTCCATATTTTCCACTTGTCTAACAGTATCTTGTGTGTTTCACTTACGAAATGAGTTATTCACTGATTGTATTAAATTTTTTCTACCTGAGTCCTAATCGAACAAAATTTAGATATGTAAAGAATTTACATTGTAATGAATTGTTATTTTATGAAATCTGATTAAGTTGCTCTATAAAATTTAACATTTACCTCTTCATTTTTGTCTTACAGGTGAGGATACGCATAGAAGACCAAACACCGATGTTTCGAAACGGATTTAGAGGTATTTCTAAGTATGTAGTCCTTAGTCATAAATCTCATTTGAATCTAAATCTTTCCATCAACTAAGTCTTTGAATGAAATACCTTTGTTAGTGATGCATTTACATCTTAAGAGTTTTAACAGAAGTTCGTGCACAGGACAATCAATGTTTTGTGCAGCCAACAAACTGCAGCTGCATTCACAAATAAACCTGTACAAAACTGGAACAACTCCTGTATTTCAGATGTAGTTACGTCTCTGTGTAAAGTATCTTCTTCTTCCAGTGTTACTAACAGCAGTGTCAGTAATTTATAAAATTATGATACAGCACTGACCGATAACCAGTCAGTTTCAGTTTGATTTATCAAAGGACAAAATTACAGATTCTACTGGCACCTTGACTGGGACAATTTACAATAAAACGAAATTAAAGATTTCGGTCCTTTGAATATATGATAAATACATGCAGCAACGCACCCGAGTACAAGTTCGTGCTTAAAAGTTGCTATTAATTTTCTAGTTAAATATAGCGTCGTAGAATCGCACAGGTGAAATAGGAAGTATGTTTCAGGTCATTAAATTCTAATACCATGAAAAACGGCTTGCAATATATGTCAAATTGGCATGAAGTGTTCAGGCTTGGTTATGTAAAAAATTGGTATTTCAGTGCAACGGTGGGAAGTAGGTAGGAGTAACACCATCTACATTCTGTCTATAAGGAAAAATTACGCAGCGAGTAGCTCATTAAGTAATCGGATTTGAATGTTGGCAGGGTCTTAGGCGACTGAGACTGTGTTTTATCGTTCCACGATATTACTCCTCCCGTTGGTCGGAATCTCAGCTGAATATGGAATCGATGGGTTCAGGTGGGTCGTACTCAACGCCGTGAAGGATCTCAACGGCCCTACGCAATGTGTGCCAGAGAGAACGACGTTTTGTTCGAGTGTATCCTACAACTACGTCAGTTACCTTGAGTCACGAAATGTACTTGAATGCCGCGAGACAAGTATCCACACAGACAGTGCGACGATGAATGGTGTTTTGAGCATCACGGAGGAAAGCATGCCGACTGCGATGCGCCTATTGACAACATTTGGCACCACGTCGTCTTTTCAGACGAGTCCCGGTTATGCGTTCCGCACGGCGATGGAAGTACCCGTGTGTGAAGGCACGGAAGAGAAGTAAATTTGCCAAATGGCATCCTTCGTCGTCATAGTTGGATGGCAAGCATTGCAATTATGACGTATTAAGGCTGGTTGTGGTTTACTCTCTTCGAGGTCTCCGTGACGTTATCTTCCACCAAGACAGTTCAAGACAGCGCACTGGCCTTTTTGTCCTTACTTACCTCGGTACATAGGTTACTGGACTCTTACCATGGTCAGTACGGTCTTCAGGTTATTTCCCACTGAAAATATCTGGTATTGGGCTGCCGATAGACTGGCACGCCACTATTCGTCAGCAGCTACGACTGATGTACTCTAATACACAGTTAAAGCATCATGGAATGATGTACCCAAATGTTAAATGAAGTCATTTTCCTGCAGAAACTGTAGTCTTATTTTGCAATAAACTTCATATTTTATTATGTAGCTACTAGATTATTTTGCCCCCTTAGGCATTATCCAGCTACATCACAGCAAAAACTGTTACACTTACAGCATGGTATATTAAAAACATCAGTATGGGTGAAGTAACATGTGATGGTGCCACTAACAAGAGTTTCGCACAACCATAACCGGTAAGCTCACAACTACCCCTGATATGAAGTGCATATGCAAAATGGAAAACGTGCCATTCTTATGCATGTTTTTCACTGTTCCAGCATACATACCACATTAAAATACGTTAACGCCAGTTTTGAAGTGTTTCCATAATATACAGGCTAAAGGTATTATTGTGTGTTATGTAAGGGAGAGACATTTTTGGACGTAGAGGTAACTTCCAGAGTACTCCAAGGGAGTTTTATAGAACCATTACTGTACCCAATATATTCAGAAAAACTACTAGATAACGTTAGAAGCTGCATGAGCCTGTTTGTGGATGATGATGTTACGTATAGAGAAGCTGCAAGACTAGAAAATTTTGGTGAAAGGCCGGAATACTTCCTGAGGATACATGCTTGGTGAAAGAATTGTCGGCTGACTTCACATAAAGAGCTGTACCCTATTGCGCATAAATAGGCGGAAAAAATCGTCGTGTTTGACTTCACTATTCGCTGTACAAACAATGGAAGAACCGCAGACAGTTAATTATCTGAGCGTATGTTTACGGAGCTATTTAATGTGGAATTAGCAGTAGGAAAGACAACTGCAGAGATTCATTCAAGAAAAGTGAGGTAATTTCCATCCACAAAGGAGATAGCTTTCAACACCATAATTTTACCGAAACTTCAGTACTGCTCCTGCGCCTGAACCCTCACCAGGGAGCACTGGTAGACATAATAGAGAGGATACGAAGAGAAGCATGGTTCGTGACGGGTTCGCTTGCAAAGTGATAAAGTTCACAGAGAGGTTCACCCAATCCGTGTCACATGCTACAAGTGAGGCGTTGTTCCTCAGGTGGGGGATCACGTTGAAAATTCCACATAGGTTCCTAGAATAGTTAACCAATATACATCATGATAAACGACTATGAATATAAAATTCGAGTGATTAGAGCTCATTCGGAGGGCTGTCAACTGCCAGTAGTAGTGTAACAAGTGCCCCCCGGCACACAGTTTAAGATGGCTTGCGGAGAATAGCTGTAAATGTGGAAAAAGCGTAAACTTTGTCTTCTGGAATGTGTTCAGTACAGTTGTACACCGTTGCTTAGTGAAAGTACTCATTGATTTTACGACGCTATCCACCAAGTCATTTACACATTTTTTGAAGATTCATGCTCCTATAAGAATCCCTTTGGATACGACGGAATTTTTTTGAACATCTGATGATTTCTGTCCGTATACAACGACGTGTTGTGTTCTTTCTGCTGCGAAATCTTCAATGTACACCAATCTTGACAGATATTCCCTAATGGCGTATTTTCTTCACTGCGCTACAGTGTAGATCTGTATCGAACTCCTTCCCGAACTCAGGTGACCTGTCATCAACCTGGTCGTCTGGATTTAATATTTCCTAGGACTGGATGTGTAGGACAAACAAAGCGAGTTGAATTTTATAAGGTCGCTGTTAATGGAACACGTGCGATTCCTACAGGGAATAGTTTTCGTTCCAAAGAGGTTATTCCAGCAGTTTGGCAACTAGTTCTCTTGCACTACATGTATGTGTAGAAAATATTGAACTTTCTCACAATTCTTCAACAGACTGACTGCGTCAGTTTCCTGCTAGGTTTTGAAAAAGTGTTACCTATAAAAGTCTGGATATGCTCTGAATTAAAAATGATGCCTTCTCATGTATAATATTTATACCCACAAATTAAACTAGTAACGTGACATGACTCCAAAAAGTTGTAGAATGATACTGTTGTGGGTTGGCAGGAGAGTCAACACCAGGTTACAAGAGGAAGCCGAAAGGCACGCGTTTTAGCTCACGCAGGCTGGCGTGAGGTCTGGAACAGGACAAGGAATTAGAATTTAGAAAAACGGACGTAGCTGGTGGAATACTTAACTTTAATCCATTAATGGTGAACGTCGGTCTGACGGTACATGCATCGCAAGATCAATAGCAACTGATAATGGCGCCTTGCTAGGTCGTAGCAAATGACGTAGCTGAAGGCTGTGCTAACTATCGTCTCGGCAAACGAGAGCGTACTTTATCAGTGAACCATCGCTAGCAAAGTCGGTTGTACAACTGGGGCGAGTGCTAGGAAGTCTCTCTAGACCTGCCGTGTGGCGGCGCTCGGTCTGCAATCACTGATAGTGGCGACACGCGGGTCTGACGAATACTAACGGACCGCGGCCGATTTAAAGGCTACCACTTAGCAAGTGTGGTGTCTGGCGGTGACGCAACAGATACCTAGGCGAGAAATTCTTACCTTGTACAACGATTTAAATGGGCATAGGAAACCGCAACGAACATACCACTATGCATGAAGATTTGTAAAGCAACGAGGGTAATATCGCCGTGCCGAGCGATGGCCATGTTAACCTACTCTGTTATGACAGCTCACAAATACAAGACATCAAGTATTCACAGTTTCTATGGACTCAAGAACTGCGACACTGCCACGTCCGTCAACTCCAACGCCTACCTTTTTTTACTGAAAAATCATGCATAGAAACGCGAAGTATAATGTTCAGTGTTTGACTCTACTTTTGATAAATTGCAGTAAGAATTCCACAAAAATTCTACCAGTTGCTGAGGTCAAGTAGACCGTTTCTCCTCGAGTGATCGTACGCTACTGGTAAAAAGGGGACCGAACGAACTTCCCCTCGCTGATTTGATTCCCGTTGACAGGATGTGTAGCGCACGACTACGACTTCAACGTACGTGAAGATGAAGGCGCAACTTTCAACCTTTTTCGCGAAAATCGAATTTTAAAATTTTACATGTATTTATATGCATGGTATGGTCGCCAGTATTCAAGAAGTCCGCTGCTGAGTGTGTTAAGCGGTTAGTTCTTAGCCATGTTGCGAGGCGGACGTGAGTGGGTCTCTGTGCAGCGCTCCTCGAGAGGGCCATTGTTATCTCGCGCGAGAGGTCGTATTGTGGTGTCAACAGATCACCTCGACCGACCATGACACTTTCGTGCAGAAAGGTCACGATAAAATTAACATTCTATGCTCAGTTCGCACGACCTAAGGCATAAGAAGCAGAGCGTTTTCTACGTGAAGTAATGCAGGTCGATCTACAGGAACTCATCGGAATACATTAAACTTGTCGATGAAGCAGCGTGTGAACGGCCTATTCGCTGTTCCACCTGTGGATATCGTTTCCACCACTCGGGCAGCAGTGTGGGCGTTGTGACTGTCAACCATGCAGGACTCGGGGTTCGGACCATTTGAATCTTCGAGTTGCCGTTTGAAGTTCCGGCCACGCTCTTTGTGGCCTTACTGGGACGTATTAATTCATTCGGCACAAAATTGACACATGATCGAGAGTACCCTGCTCTGAACGGAGAGCGTCAGGTGCGAACTGAACTAAGCAACTACAGCTCGTCATATGTGACCGTTGTTGGCTGACGAGCGATCTTCGTTTATGGCGGTCAACCGAGGACTTGTTCGGAGTTCGGGCGGAATGGTATGTTCGCTCCGAATGCCTGCAGAGACGCCTCGTCCAAAATACCTCGGACTGACACGACACCTACATCGCAACCGTTGACGCTGCCTATTACCTATATTGAGGCAGCGAGGAACATGACGAACGATGATGTTGTTCCGTTGCAGTTACATCCCCCGCAGGTCCGGTTTCCACGCCCACGATGCCACGGCCTGCGTCGGAACTGTCAACGCGCTCGACAGCAGCGACCCCATCTGCG
The DNA here is from genome assembly GCF_023898315.1 of Schistocerca nitens. Lineage (NCBI taxonomy): Eukaryota > Metazoa > Arthropoda > Insecta > Orthoptera > Acrididae > Schistocerca > Schistocerca nitens. Next base: position 716,974,396 of record NC_064616.1, read on the forward strand.
CTTCTTCCGTGAGAAGAAGGCGAGCACCGGATGGTCGATTTCAGTTCAGACGTAGAGATACGGGAGGTTCCTGTTGTTTATCGTGATCCACACGACGCAGATACGGGTTCCCTCAAGCAGAAGTCGCCTAAACGTCGAAAGAAGACGAGGCTGTCCACAGGAAAATCTTCGCAAGACGGTGACACACTGCAGGAAGATGAAGATAATCCCTCTGTGGCCTGGGCTGTGTACCCCTCTCCAGCTGTTCCTGGTTCGCTGTTGGCAACGACCGTCCAAGGACTAAGACATTTTGACGATGCTCAACCGATTGATAGGCTCCCTGGCGATGTTGTGGCGAAGACACCACATGAACGTCATCCGTCGCCTAACGTACCGCACCTCCAGCTTGTTGATTGGGCGTCAGAGGTGGAGATAGGCAAATAATCTCAGGCTCGAGATACTACCTAATTCTCATGTCTGGCGGATTGCGGTATGGACATCTTGTCTCGGCCGTTCACTAATATAAGTGTTGATAGTGACGGGGACGCTCAGATGGGCGACATGGCGCTTACTGACCCAAACGACTGTGCGACACATCATTGCACTATCCAATGACCCAGGTGTATTGGATACATACAGTGTCAACAATATTAGTTCCAAGAACAAAACCCCGTTGTTAAAGGACATAATTCGGGTGGTGGACATTGATATAGGGCTTCTTCAAGAGGTCCAACCTGATCTGCGCATGGACGTTTATGGATACACTTCTTACAGCAAGCCAGTTGCTGAAGGTGGTGATGGTATGGCCATACTAACACGTCATGGCATAGAAGCAACAGATATTCAATATTTGCCATCAGCGCGAGGCGTTGCGCTCACCATCGATTTGGTCCGCCTCGTACATATGTATGCCCCATCTGGGGTTGTGAAGTGTAGGGAATGAACAATTTATTACACTACCGAGGGGGCTCCATTCTTTCAGGATGCCACGGAGCATTTACTTGTGGGAGAGGACTTTAACAGAGTCTTACATCCTGAGGATCAGATCCTTTACCATGTCTCATGTCCGACCCTTCAATCTATGTTCAGGGACGTAGACACTTCGATACGTGGCTAATCATCCACAGTCAACGACACGGATATAGATGCTACGCTAGCCACTCGGCCAGCAGGTTGGAGAATATTTACGTTTCCCCAGTTCTTAGGGCGGCATCTGTTGGTGCCGAGCTCTGACCAATCACATTCATTGACCACCAGGACTTCATCTGCACTATGACCTATCTACGACAACAAACGAGCCGAAAGAGACTCTTAATATCAACATTCTCTGTGGAGACGCTCACTGCCTAGCCGTCACCTGGCACAAATGTCAACGACACCGTCATATCTATGATTCCACGATGTGGTGGGGGACACACTGTGCCAGTCCATTTATTCGTGGCACACTCATGGTGTGTGAGCAACGCTGGGAGCTTTTGCAATAGTCGACCTCTGAGTTTTACTATACGTTCTTGAGAGAACTAGCTTCGCAACCACCTTCGTTGGAGTGCTAAACGGCCGTCCACCAGACACAGGCATGACTTTTGCAGATCACAGTGGTCAGATTGGAAGGCACGTGGATTTGAGTGAGGCTGTATGATTGCGTCCCAGATGAATGTGCTTGTCTCTATAACGTCATCACAGATCTGAGATATCTAAGACGGAACTCGTCACGACAGTTATTGCTTTCGACGGGCAACGTGCGGATACACAGACCGCCATATCCTGTGTCATCACACATTATTATCTGCACTCTCAATCTGGCCGGTCACCGGATTGTCGGCTTGACAATGACGTTTAGGACGTCATGCACCACCTGCCGCCTTCGATTTTGTTCGTTGGCGGAACCTGAAGTGGTGGCAAAAATCCGTTCTAGTTAGCTTTTAGGGTGGTTTTTTTTCGTAGGTTAGATGAGTTTTGCGGGGTACTGTGGTACGGCTGAAGTGGAAGAGATATAGAGGGAAAAAAAAGAACGCGACGTAGACGGATCGAATTTCCATACTGCATTTCATTTTTTTCCTTCCAGGTAATTGTTATGACTGTGCAAACTATCATTATTGAATGATTCATTTATCATTTTCATTCTCTTTATCCTGAAAAAAGCTTTCCTAATGAGGGTTGTATACATGGAAGAACCCTGGAGATACTAAAAGGTATCAGATAGATTATATAATGGTAAGACAGAGATTTAGGAACCAGGTTTTAAATTGTAAGACATTTCCAGGGGCAGATGTGAACTCTGACCACAATCTATTTGTTATGAACTGTAGATTAAAACTGAAGAAACTGCAAAAAGGTGGGAATTTGAGGAGATGGGACCTGGATAAACAGAAAGAACCAGAGGTTGTACAGAGTTTCAGGGAGAGCATAAGGGAACAATTGACTGGAATGGGGGAAAGAAATACAGTACAAGAAGAATGGGTAGCTTTGAGGGATGAAATAGTGAAGGCAGCAGAGGATCAAATAGGTAAAAAGACGACGGCTAGTAGAAATCCTTGGGTAACAGAGGATATATTGAATTTAATTGATGAAAATATAAAAATGTAGTAAATGAAGCAGGCAAAAAGGAATACAAACGTCACAAAAATGATACCGACAGAAAGTGCAAAATGGCTAAGCAGGGATGGCTGGAGGACAAATGTAAGGGTGTAGAGGCTTATCTCACTAGGGGTAAGATAGATACTGCCTACAGGAAAAGTAAAGAGACCTTTGGAGAAAGGAGAACCACTTCCATGAATATCAAGAGCTTTGATGGAAACTCAGTTCTAAGCAAAGAAGAGAAAGCAGAAAGGTGGAAGGAGTATATAGAGGGTCTATACAAGGCCGATGTACTTGAGGACAATATTATGGAAATGGAAGAGGATGTAGATGAAGATGAAATGGGGGGGATGATACTGCGTGAAGAGTTTGACAGAGCACTGAAAGACCTGAGTCGAAACAAGGCCCCCGGAGTAGACAACATTCCATTAGAACTACTGACAGCCTTGGGAGAGCAAGTCCTGACAAAACTCTACCATCTGGTGAGCAAGATGTATGAGACAGGAGAAATACCCTCAGACTTCAAGAAGAATATAATAATTCCAATCCCAAAGAAAGCAGGTGTTGACAGATGTGAAAATTACCGAACTATCAGTTTAATAAGTCACAGCTGCAAAATACTAACGCGAATTCTTTACAGACGAATGGAAAAACTGATAGAAGCCGACCTCGGGGAAGATCAGTTTGGATTCCGTAGAGATGTTGGAACACGTGAGGCAATACTGACCCTACGACTTATCTTAGAAGAAAGATTAAGGAAAGGCAAACCTACGTTTCTAGCATTTGTAGACTTAGAGAAAGCTTTTGACAATGTTGATTGGAACACTCTCTTTCAAATTCTGAAGGTGGCTGGGGTAAAATACAGGGAGCGAAAGGCTATTTACAATTTGTACAGAAACCAGATGGCAGCTATAAGAGTCGAGGGGTATGAAAGGGAAGCAGTGGTTGGGAAGGGAGTGAGACAGGGTTGTAGCCTATCCCCGATGTTATTCAATCTGTATATTGAGCAAGCAATAAAAGAAACAAAAGAAAAGTTCGGAGTAGGTATTAAAATCCGTGGAGAAGAAATAAAAACTTTGAGGTTCGCCGATGACATTGTAATTCTGTCAGAGACAGCAAAGGACTTGGAAGAACAGCTGAACGGAATGGACAGTGTCTTGAAAGGAGGGTATAAGATGAACATCAACAAAAGCAAAACGAGGATAATGGAATGTAGTCGAATTAAGTCGGGTGATGCTGAGGGAATTAGATTAGGAAATGAGATACTTAAAGTAGTAAAGGAGTTTTGCTATTTGGGGAGCAAAATAACTGATGATGATCGAAGTAGAGAGGATATAAAATGTAGACTGGCAATGGCAAGGAAAACGTTTCTGAAGAAGAGACATTTGTTAACATTGAATATTGATTTAAGTTTCAGGAAGTCGTTTCTGAAGGTATTTGTATGGAGTGTAGCCATATATGGAAGTGAAACATGGACGATAAATAGTTTAGACAAGAAGAGAATAGAAGCTTCCGAAATGTGGTGCTACAGAAGAATGCTGGAGATTAGATGGGTAGATCACATAACTAATGAGAAGGTATTGGCTCAAATGCCTCTGAGCACTATGGGACTTAACATCTATGGTCATCAGTCCCCTAGAACTTAGAACTACTTAAACCTAACTAATCTAAGGACATCATACACATCCATGCCCGAAGCAGGATTCGAACCTGTAACCGTAGCGCTCACGCAGTTTCAGACTGAAGCCTAGAACCACTCGGCCACACCGGCCGGCTGAGGAGGTATTGAATACAATTGGGGAGAAGAGGAGCCTGTGACACAACTTGACTAGAAGAAGGGATCGGTTGGTAGGACATGTTCTGAGATATCGAGGGATCACCAATTTAGTATTGGAGGGCAGCGTGGAGGGTAAAAATCGTAGAGGGACCAAGAGATGAATGTCCTAAGCAGATTCAGAAGGATGTAGGCTGCAGTAGGTACTGGGAGCTGAAGAAGCTTGCACAGGATAGAGTAGCATGGAGAGCTGCGTCAAACCAGTGTCAGGACTGAAGGCCACAACGACAACAACAATGAGGGTGGGAAAAAATTGTTACCCAGGAACTTTGAATCAGATCAGTGTAGGCATTTTACTTATGTGTTTACCTGCATGTGCGGCAAGTATAATGTTTAACCTATGAATCACTGTATGAATGTGGATCACGCTGATTATTGATACATGGTAAAAAATAATTATTGCGACATACAGGACTTCTAATGAAAGCCGAATCTTTGCATGTGCATAGTTTTTCAGTGAGTCAATGGCAAAACGAACTTGGGTTACATACGTAAGCGGTGCTCGGTCATCACACAATTTCGTGGCGTTCCACGCATATCTGTTATTAGAATTACGCGGGAATGAAATAAAAAAAGAGTACCTGAAGTGAGATTCGATCAGCAAACCACGCGCTTGTGAAACTAAGTGTTAACTCACTTGGCCGCAGGATCCTTGATTATTATCGATCATACGAAGTACATATCTGAAAAATATTCAGATCCGATTTTCTCTTAAACGGTTGAGTGTTGCGTCTTACTACACACATAAAAAAAAAAAAAATTGCATCACCTAGGTTCCGAGAATTCAGGAACCTGTACAGAAAATTGTAATAGAGATCAACATAAACATCATTTCCGTCCTTTTTATTGCTCATGCAAATCACGCATTTCATGTAGAACACCTTACAGCGAGACCTTCAGAGGTGGTCGTCCAGATTGCTGTACACTCCAGTACCTCTAATACCCAGTAGCACGTCCTCCTGCATTGAAGAATTCCTGTATTCGTCGTGGCATACTATCCACAAGTTCATCAAGACACAGTTGGTCCAGATTGTCCCACTCCTCGACGGCGATTCGGCATAGATCCCTCAGAGAGGACGGCGGGTCACGTCGTCCATAAACAGCCCTTTCCAGTCTATCCCAGGCATGTTTCGATAGGGTTCATGTCTGGAGGACATGCTGGCCACTGTAGTCGAGCGATGTCGTTGTCCTGAAGGAAGTTATTTACAAGATGTGCACGATGTGGGCGCGAATTGTCGTTCATGAAGACGAATGCATTGCCAATACGCTGCCAATATGGTTGCACTATCGGTTCAAATGGTTCAAATGGCTCTGAGCACTATGGGACTCAACTGCTGAGGTCATTAGTCCCCTAGAACTTAGAACTAGTTAAACCGAACTAACCTAAGGACATCACAAACATCCATGCCCGAGGCAGGATTCGAACCTGCGACCGTAGCGGTCTTGCGGTTCCAGACTGCAGCGCCTTTAACCGCACGGCCACTTCGGCCGGCCCACTATCGGTAGGTGGATGGCATTCACGTATCGTACAGCCATTACGGCACCTTCCATGACCACCAGCGGCGTACGTCGGCCCCACATAATGCAACCCCGAAACATCAGGGAACCTCCACTTGGCTGCACTCGCTGGACAGTGTGTCTAAGGCGTTGAGCCTGACCGGGTTGCCTCCAAATACGTCTCCGACGATTGTCTGATTGTAGACATATGCGACACTCATCGGTGAAGAGAACGTGATGCCAATTCTGAGCGGTCCATTCGGCATGTTGTTGGGCCCATGTGCATCGCGCTGCATGGTGTCGTGGTTGCAGAAATGGACCTCCCCATCAACGTCGAGAGTGAAGTTGTGCATCATGTAGCCTGTCGCGCACTGTTTAAGTCGTAACAAAAAGCATTATCCAACATCGTGGCGTTGTTGTCAGGGTTCCTCCGAGCCATAATCCTTAGGTAGCTGTCATCTACTGCAGCAGTAGCCCTTGGGCGGCCTGAGCAAGGCATTCCGTCGACAGTTCCTGTCTCACTGTATCTCCTCCATGTCTGAACAACATCGCTTTGGATCACTCCGAGACGCCTGGATACTTTCCTTGTTGAGAGCCCTTCCTGGCACAAAGTAACAATGCGGTCAAATTACAGATAACACAAGCCGTGTACCTCCTTCCTGGCACAAAATAACAATGCGGATGCGATCGAACCGCGGTATTGACCGTCTAGACGTGGTTGAACTACAGACAACACGAGCCGTGTACCTCCTTCCGCCGGCCGAAGTGGCCGTGCGGTTCTAGGCGCTACAGTCTGGAACCGAGCGACCGCTACGGTCGCAGGTTCGAATTCTGCCTCGGGCATGGATGTGTGTGATGTCCTTAGGTTAGTTAGGTTTAAGTAGTTCTAAGTTCTAGGGGACTGATGACCTCAGATGTTAAGTCCCATAGTGCTCAGAGCCATTTGAACCATTTTTACCTCCTTCCTGGTGGAATGACTGGAACTGATCGACTGTCGGACCCCCTCCGTCTAATGTGCGCTGCTCATGCATGGTTGTTTATACCATTGGGCGGGTTTAGTGACATCTCTGAACAGTCCCGGTGACTGTGTCTGTGGTACAATATCTACAGTCAACGTCTGCCTTCAGGAGTTCTGGGAACCGGGTGTTGCAAAACTTTTTTGATGTGTGTATTTATATATGTTGAGGTCCTAGTGGTGCTGTACACAGACTGTCAGTACAAATTAAATCGGTGAGGGGAAATTTGTACCCCCCCCCCCCCTTGTAAGTAGTACTCGCTATAAACTCGTCTACATAGGCAGTGGAAACTTGATTTAAAAGAATTTGATTATAAATCGAAGAGCAGGTGAACTACTGTATCAGGCGTAGCATTAGTGTCCGAATATAATATAAGTAATATGTAACAGGATGTTCCAGCATGCGAGAAAAATCGAAAAAATCAAAATTACACAAGTCATAAAACATTAACAAAAGCTCATTGATGCGGAGTGTGACGAAATTAAATGATATATTACTAGGATGCGCTAGTAACAAGGAGATTTTGTTCCGAATATCGAAACTTACTCTCCTTACGAGGCACGAAGACTGGACCTCCATACGAGAGACACACTTCTAAGTCATCCACGTTAGAGCGAAATAAACCACTTCGCGGAACTAATCAAGAAATGAGTTCCATGTGAAGTACACGCTCATTGTGAATGATTAACCAAATTGTATTTCAAATGCGCTCTTAATGCACACAGCTAAACTGCATCTTACCATCATGCCGTGCCGCAAGCAGCTAAACGCGCAATCAGACTTCCAGAAAGCCGGGACTCAGGATTCGCTGCGAGGTGGGCTGTGATCGGATTGGTCTGCTCATCCGGCATCAATGAATAGTTCCTGAACAACTCATAGGTTGACTCAAAGATCAACTACACTCCTGGAAATTGAAATAAGAACACCGTGAATTCATTGTCCCAGGAAGGGGAAACTTTATTGACACATTCCTGGGGTCAGATACATCACATGATCACACTGACAGAACCACAGGCACATAGACACAGGCAACAGAGCATGCACAATGTCGGCACTAGTACAGTGTATATCCACCTTTCGCAGCAATGCAGGCTGCTATTCTCCCATGGAGACGATCGTAGAGGTGCTGGATGTAGTCCTGAGGAACGGCTTGCCATGCCATTTCCACCTGGCGCCTCAGTTGGACCAGCGTTCGTGCTGGACGTGCAGACCGCGTGAGACGACGCTTCATCCAGTCCCAAACATGCTCAATGGGGGACAGATCCGGAGATCTTGCTGGCCAGGGTAGTTGACTTACACCTTCTAGAGCACGTTGGGTGGCACGGGATACATGCGGACGTGCATTGTCCTGTTGGAACAGCAAGTTCCCTTGCCGGTCTAGGAATGGTAGAACGATGGGTTCGATGACGGTTTGGATGTACCGTGCACTATTCAGTGTCCCCTCGACGATCACCAGTGGTGTACGGCCAGTGTAGGAGATCGCTCCCCACACCATGATGCCGGGTGTTGGCCCTGTGTGCCTCGGTCGTATGCAGTCCTGATTGTGGCGCTCACCTGCACGGCGCCAAACACGCATACGACGATCATTGGCACCAAGGCAGAAGCGACTCTCATCGCTGAAGACGACACGTCTCCATTCGTCCCTCCATTCACGCCTGTCGCGACACCACTGGAGGCGGGCTGCACGATGTTGGGGCGTGAGCGGAAGACGGCCTAACGGTGTGCGGGACCGTAGCCCAGCTTCATGGAGACGGTTGCGAATGGTCCTCGCCGGTACCCCAGGAGCAACAGTGTCCCTAATTTGCTGGGAAGTGGCGGTGCGGTCCCCTACGGCACTGCGTAGGATCCTACGGTCTTGGCGTGCATCCGTGCGTCGCTGCGGTCCGGTCCCAGGTCGACGGGCACGTGCACCTTCCGCCGACCACTGGCGACAACATCAATGTACTGTGGAGACCTCACACCCCACGTGTTGAGCAATTCGGCGGTACGTCCACCCGACCTCCCGCATGCCCACTATACGCCCTCACTAAAAGTCCGTCAACTGCACATACGGTTCACGTCCACGCTGTCGCGGCATGCTACCAGTGTTAAAGACTGCGATGGAGCTCCGTATGCCACGGCAAACTGGCTGACACTGACGGCGGCGGTGCACAAATGCTGCGCAGCTAGCGCCATTCGACGGCCAACACCGCGGTTCCTGGTGTGTCCGCTGTGCCGTGCGTGTGATCATTGCTTGTACAGCCCTCTCGCAGTGTCCGGAGCAAGTATGGTGGGTCTGACACACCGGTGTCAATGTGTTCTTTTTTCCATTTCCAGGAGTGTATATTGTTCTCAATCGATAACTGGGTATAGAGCTGTATTTTTGCAGTAGACCTGCGTTAACTAATACGCAAAATAACTCATAGCGACAGTCTACTTTCAACATCAGCTATATTCGTGTTTAGTTTTCCGCATGTATATGACAACATTTCCTGGAAACGGGAATCACCTGTGCCGTTTTCCAGTCTTTTGGGTGCATTCGTTGCTACGACGACTTGCTATAAGCTGCTGCCACAAGGGGAGCACTCGGCACAAAAATGTCCATCAAGTGTTTACATCTAATGGTATTGCATTATTTGAAAAGTGATCTTTATCATTCCACCAGGAAAGCATTACGTTTCTGTGTTTTGGGGAAAAGTGTGTTGATATTTCTTCATGGTGAAGTAGTTATTGAGTACAGTTTACTATTTCTGCCTTACATTCATCTTTTGCCACATTTCCAAACGCATGATTATATGGAGGTTTTAAATCGACTACCGTCTTGTGATGTGCTGCATAAAATGCGCAACATTTTATTATTACCCGTGCTCAACCTAAATTGTGCTGCTGTCACGATGAAAGAAATGAATCATCGAACGACCAAGTGTCAAGATATCTTACCGATAGAGGTAGCGATGTCTTCAGACACTGGATTCGTATGCGAGAGGACGGCGTTTCGCATCTACGTCCGGAAATTCAGATGTGAGTTTCCTGTGGTTTTCCTAAATCGCTTAAGGTGAATGCCAGGGTGGTTCCTTTGAAAGGACACTGTCGATTTGCTTCCCATCATTAACGAATTCGCGTTTGAGTTCCGTCTCTAATGACTTTGTCGTCGACGGGACGTTATATTCTAATCTTCTTTTCAATATTTCTTGTCATATGAGCTCTTGTACTATTCTTATCGCATACTGTTTTTATTTTTAGGTAATGGGTTGAAATAATTTGTAAGCTGCAATCCATAATCGATGTCACAAGCTGAGCTATGTGGAAAATTACTGGCCCCGGTCTATTCCATGACAATTCGTCCCATACATGGACTGAACCACCAAATACCTATGGTTAGGATCCATGGGTCATTACTGTAGCTGTGAGATAGAAATAACTGGTAGTATTTATCAGCTAAGGACATCGCACGTTTCAGTTCGTTTATTTTCCAACGAGAGAGAAACTGAGTTCCAACTAGACGCTACAGCCTATGCCGTGGCCTTAAAGAGTGAAGTCTGGTTAGAATCTTTCCCCTGTACACAAAATAAATCCGTGGATCGTCTTATAATTTGTTGGCCAGTGAAATTTTTTTTCGTTCTAAGATATTGTCATCGTCAGTAATGAGTATCTAACCGATTTCGCGGCCAGTTATTGGGTAATGCGAACACGTTCCGTTGTTCGTTTAACAGTGGTGCTTTTTTCCCCAAGTGAGCATCTACAGTTACAGCAGGGCGGCAGATGTCTCCCGTAAGGCTGATGCTCTGGCAATTAGCGGCGGACTGGCTAATCCTGCCGGCTGGCGTCTCCACACGCCTACAGCGTGCGAGTCCAACCAGTTGCCGCAGCTCTACTAACAAACCGAAACTCCAGCTAAACCACTAAAAGTGTAACGTGGGCTTATAAGTATCGTTCTGTTGGGCATTAAAATTTAAACACAAAAAAGATTGCAAAATAACTAAATGTTACTTGTTTGGGTGACTTCTTTTTTCTTTTGCGGTGTGGGTGGAGGTGGGGGCGGGGGCGGGGGAGGGTGTAGGGGAGGAAGGGGACCTTTACACATTGTAAAATTAAGTACACACAGCTGCTATCTCGAGCAGCAACAACGACCGTATCACGGCTCGGCATCGATGAGTCGAAATGAGCTTGGATGAAAGATACGGATATGTCGTTCCATGCTGATTTAATTCTATACCAGAGTTCTTCGTCGTACTGGCTGGCGTGGTGGTGTCCTATCAGTCTCTCTGCAACACATGACAAGCTGTCTTTTGCAGAACGTGCTGGTCATGGCAACACAGGTAGGTCACGACAGCAAGAACAATGCTAGCTTCTCACGGGGACTCAACTTTGGGGTACAACCACCGGCCTTAACGCTTTAGAAATGCAACGGTTTCTCTCCAAGTTACCGGCAATGCAAAATATAAATGATCGTACTGTGCACAATCGCACCCCTTACCAACACAGATGACAACTCCATGTAACGATGACTAATGCAGTCTGGCAACGTTTGTTTTCCTCAGAGCCTCCATACAAAGATTCGTCCGTTTTGATGCCTTACACGTAAGCGAAACACGTTTCAAAAGACAGCGTGGTGTCGCTGCGGAATTTAGTGTTCTCACTGGTCACAACACTGTTAGGAGTAGAGACACGTCTCGTGGGTTTACCATCCTGCACTAGCTTGTGAATAGTAGACTGGCGTGCAAAACTTAAGGAAGAGCGTAACTTCCGTATGATGTGTCACTGCCATGCAACATAACGCGACGAAGCTTGAACCATACATAAAAAGAACTGCTACACTATAGCAGAGAATGTAACAGAAACAAAAACGTATTGAGACCAACGTAAATGACACTTTTATTCAAAGGCAGTAATTACACTGAAGTCACCGCGATTTGTAATGGTCATATGGGCACTGCAGAAGGAGGGAGATGATTCTTGATAAGGTGTGTGATCAGCACGGAAAACAGTTCGTGCTCCCATACTGGCCTATAGGTTGGTAAGGAGTTCTTGTGGTAGGGCGTTCCGTCGTTGAGTACGGTCCTCATGAATTCATCGACTCCTTATCCGCATGACAGCCATGGGACTCCACCAGCGCCAGCAGCAATATCGCGAAACGATGGCTCGTGCTCTCAATAGCTAGCGATCCCGTTGCTGCCTAATTCTAATAAATGCCGGTGGACGTTTCTCCTTGTTATACGACGTACAGCGCGGTCATCTCACAAACATCCAACATTGAAATACGATTTATGAAAGAGAAATCTGCTGCGAAATCTTTCCATATACAGATAATGAATATGGCTTTACTCCTGCCAATTGCGGTTGCGCAGAAATGCTGATAATTTGCATATCCAAGTATGTGCTACACTTCATGGCAGTTTAAGGTATTTTGCATGCAGTCTACAAGGTATGACAGTTTTAATGGGCAAGTTTTGCAAACCTGCCTCCGCCAAAGAGATGATTTCTTTAAGCGATGAGTAACTGCGAGATGAAATCCCAGTCTGGCTGTCCTGATTTAGGTTTACCGTTCCAATCTTAAATTACTTACTGTCAGCCGTGGAACTCCCTATGGATTATTATAATAGAGTTTTGGGCGTCGTTCCAACTTTCTTTACTGCCCAGGATTCTATGAAAAGTCCGTAGTTGATTTCCAGGTACATTAATATCTGTCTATCACTATTACTCATCTCTAACGACTTAAATATCTCACGAAAGCTGATCTGTTTCGGAATCAATGAAGTGCAAAAATTTTGTCATTCCGACGGCACCTAGAGGAAATGACACTTTGTACTCGTAAAACAATGTAGTACAAAATATCATTAACTAATCAGACAGGAATTATCTTATAACTTCCCAGCCACTATTTACAAGAATTATTGTACCATTTCGAAGAATATTAGGTAACAGAGACTAGGGTATGGCGCTTTAGAGAACCACAATGACCGGGCCTCTTCAGTTGGTGAGTGACTACGCAACGTACGAAACTCATCTGATGGTTATTTTTAATAATTTGGACAGGGTAACAATACCACTTGCGTGACCCGAACCTGAAACATACAATAAAAATATATCAGGTGAAGTTGATGGACTAGACTAAGTGTAAGTGAGTGTCTTAATCACTTGTTCACATGCACAGAAGGGGAGTTGATGTGCAGTGGTTTCTTTGGGACGGGGACAGATGGAGTATCGTAGGTGTACAGGTATGAATCATGTTGAATGTGATATCACTTGTTATTGCCACAGTAAACTACCCAACGAGTCTCGTGGCGCAGTGGTTAGCACACTGGACAAGCATTCGGGAGGACGACGGTACAGAAATTGCTCCGTCTCTAATGACCTCGTTGTCGACGGGACGTTAAACACTAATCTCCTCTTCCTCCTCCTCAGTAAACTACAAACACACACAATGATTTATGTGCATGAGCCTACCTAACTAAATATGTTAAATTTTTTAGGAAATACGTTTAAAACTCTGTAATACGCAACCCTGAAATCTCGCAGTTTTTTCTTTTCATCGAGACATGTGGGAATGACCACGTGAAAGATTTTCGACTTCATATGAACGCATGTAGGTGTTACAACACAAGACTTCTGTTAGTTACCTGCCATGCTGTTATGATCTTTTTTACAAACGGGTGGTGTCACTTTACTCCTAGGTAGGCAAAACTCTTTCGACAACGCTACCATTCCTTTCCTCATAAGCGACTACTGCATTCTTGTGTCGTTAGTAGTGTTTTGCTATAGCGGCTCACAACCTCTCTCCAGCAATGCTTTTCGAATATTGTGTAAGATGAGCAACAGGCATGGTTTTGGGGATGCCTTTGTTTACTCTCAACAGCCATAGCTGCGATGAATTGAGGATACTGAGGAGTTGTGTAGGAGCGGTCTAACAAAGAACCCATTGAGTGCGAGGTCGCAAGTGTCCAATGATGTTTAACGGCATTCGACGCCCCACATATTGTCTACCACGCAACCACAATATTGGCTGCTAATATCAATAGGGGGTAGGACTGGAGACATCCAATGATGAGCACAGCACGAGGCTACGAAGGGTAGCGGAACTGCTTGGTCGACGAGTAACTCACAACAGTGCTACAGTGCTAGCGGTGTTGATAGAAAACAGAGCAACGGCAATAATAAATAAAGCAAACTGTGCACTGTATCTACAACAACAGTTTCCGAAGTTGACATTCGTCAGCAACGAACCCAAGGGAAACCGCAAAGTGAGAAAGAAGTGGCAGACGAAGTATTAGTGTTTCTGCAAGATGACTCAGCTCGACTGTGCGGATCATGTATATGAGAAGTACAGTGATGAAAATACGTGCACCATAGGGTGGTGGGGTTTCTGGGTTTCGGGTTACGCTAAATAGGTCAAGTGTCTCCTACACACAGGAGGCGGCTACACGGGTAGCAGGGGCTGTGTGGCGTGGACTGGGCGGTTTTATAGGTTAGACAGTCTCGGGAAAGATCATAAAGGGCTTCAGTCTGAAAGGGTACGGGGTAAAGAAACAACGAGAATCGACCAATATTGTAGTTGTAAACTGTCGTAGCTGTGTTGGAAAAGTACCAGAGCTTCAAGCGCTGCTAGAAAGCACTGAAGCTGAAATCGTTATAGGAACAGAAAGATGGCTAAAGCCGGAGATAAATTCTGCCGAAATTCATACAGAGGCGCAAACCGTGTTCAGAAAGGATATATTAAATAAAGTAGGTGGTGGTGTGTTTGTGTCTGTTGGTAATAGTTTATCTTGTAATGGAGTTGAAATAGATAGTTCCTGCGAATTACTATAGGTAGAGGTTATACTCAACAGCCGTATCAAATTAATAATTGGCTCCTTTTACCGACCCCTGACTCAGATGATATAACAGCTGAACGGTTCAAAGAAAACTTGAATCTCATTACAAATTAGTACCCCACTCATACAGTTGTAATTGGTGGAGGCTTCAATCTACCCTCGATTTGTTGGCGAAAATACACGTTCAAAGCCGGTGGTAGACAGAAAACATCTTCCGAAATTGTACTAACTGCTTTCTCTGAGAATTACTTTGAACAGTTAGTTCATGAGCCCACGCAAATTGTAAATGGTTACGAAAACACACTTGACCACTTAGCCACAAATAATCCTGACCTAATAGAGAGCGTCATGATGGATACATGGATTAGTGAACACAAGGTCATTGAAGCGAGGCTTAGAACCATACCAACCAAAGCCACTAAAAATAAACGCAAAATGTATCTATTTACAACAGCAGATAAAAATTCGCTTGATGCCTTCCTAAGAAAGAGTCTACATTCCTTCCAAGCTAATTATGTAAGTGTAGACCAGTTATGGCTCAAATTCAAAGATACAGTATCGACAGCAATAGATAGATTCACACCGCATAAGTTAATAAGAGACAGGACTGATCCACCATGGTACACAAAACACGTCAGAACACTGTTGCAGAGGCAACGAAAAAAGCATGCCAAATACAGAAGAACGCAAAATCCCCAAGACTGGCAAAATTTCACAGAAGCTCAAAATTTAGTGCGGACGTTAGTGCGAGATGCTTTTAATAGTTTCCACAATGAAAAATTGTCTCAAAATATGTTAGAAAACCCAAAGAGAATCTGGTCGTATGTAAAGTACATCAGTGGCAAAAAACAGTCAATACCGTCACTGCGCAATACCGATGGAAATGTTACCAATGATGGTGCCACTAAAGCGGAGTTACTAAATACAGTTCTCCGTAATTCCTTCACGAAAGAAGATGAAGTAAATACTCCAGAATTCGAAACCAGAACGTCTGTTAGCATGAGTGACATAAAAGTAGATGTTTAGGTGTTGCGAAACAACTCAAATCACTTAAGAAAGGCAAGTCTTCAGGTCCAGATGGTATACCAATCAGGTTCCTTTCAGAGTATGCAGACACAATAACGCCTTTCTTAGCAATCATATGCAGCGCGGGATTGGCCGAGCGGTCTCAGGCGCTGCAGTCATGGGCTGTGCGGCTGGTCCCGGTGGAGGTTCGAGTCCTCCCTCTGGCATGGGTGTGTGTGTTTGTCCTTAGGTTAATTTAGGTTAAGTAGCGTGTAAGGTTAGGGACTGATGACCTTAGCAGTTAAGTCCCATAAGATTTCACATACATTTGAACATCTTGAACAAGCTATCATATACAACCGCTCACTTGACGAAAGGTCTGTTCCTAAAGACTGGAAAATAGCACAGGTCACACCAATATTCAAGAAAGGAAATAGGAGTAACCCATTGAATTACAGACCCATATCACTGACCTCAATTTGCAGTAGGAGTTTGGAGCATATACTTTACTCGAACATTGTGAATCACCTTGAAGAAAATGACTTATTGATACATAACAAACACGGATTCAGAAAATATCGTTTTTGTGCAACACGTGAAGTAATGAGTGCTGTCGACAAGTGTCATAGGCCCTCTGCTGTTCCTGATTTACATAAATGATCTAGGCGATAATCTGAGCAGCCCCCTTAGATTGTTTGCAGATGATGCTGTAATTTACCGTCTAGTAAAATCATCAGACGATCAATTCCAGTTACAAAATGATCTTGAGAGAATTTCTGTATGATGCGAAAAGTGGCAATTAGCACTAAACAAAAGAAAAGAGCGTGGTCGTCCACACGGGTACTAAAAGAAAACCGATAAATTTTGAGTATACGATAAATCGCACAAATCTAAGGTCTGTCAATTCGACTAAATACCTAGGAATTACAATTACGAGGAACTCACATTGGAAAGGCAACATAGATAATATTGTGAGGAAAGCGAAACAAAGACTGCGCTTTGTTGGCAGAACACTTGGAAGATGCGACAAACCCACTAAAGAGAGAGCCTACATTACAATTGTCCCTCCTCTGCTGGAATATTGCTGCGCTGTGTGGGATCCATACCAGATAGTAGGACTGACGGAGGACATCGAAAAAGTGCAAAGAAGGGCAGCCCGTTTCGTGTTATCGCGCAATAGGTGTGAGAGTGTCACTGATATGACAGGCGAGTTGGGGTGGCAGTCACTGAAACAAAGGCGGTTTTCTTTGCAGCGAGATCTATTTATGAAATTTCAATCACCAACTTTCTCTTCCGAATGTGAAAACTTTTCGTTGACAGCCACCTACGTAAGGAGAAATGATCATCATAATAAAATAAGAGAAATCAGAGCTCGAACGGAAAGATTTAGGTGTTCCTTTTTCCCACGCGCCGTTTGAGAGTGGAATGGTAGAGAAGTAGTAGGAAAATGGTTCGATGAACCCTCTACGAGGCACTTAAGTGTGAACTGTAGAGTAACCATGTAGATGTAGAGGTAGATTGACGTGATATTGAAACATGTGTCGAGCTATGTAGTTCATCATCCTTGTCCGACAGGGAGCCATAAATCCCGTCTTCAGCGAAACGTAGTAAAGGACAGTCGTTGTCCAAGGAGCGGAATAAAGACAATTACTTACATGGAACATCATCCACAGCATATTAAGAAAAGTTATGAGCAGATTTCGAATAAGACCGCAGCAAAGTGACCGTGTAGTGCATAAGAAAAACTACTGATATTCAGTGTAGGACAAGGCGCACTTGTTACAAAAACTGGTGTTTTCGAGTCTCAAGGATGCTCGATACAGTTTGCACCATGTTCATGATAGTGACCTGCTACGTTATGCCCATCAAATTGTGGACGAGATAGATTACAGTGATTTCAAGGGAAGCACAGGATGGTTGTATCATTTCAAACAGTGCTACATAATTTGAAGACATAAGGTAACGAAATTTGAAACAAAGCGTCAGTCTCACGATGCACAGCAAACTGCGGAATCGGCCCGAAAATTTGTAGATGAGATAAACAAATTTATCCAGTCGTTCGATAAGGAATTTGTTTTCAACTCCGACCAGTCGAGATTTGAAGAGGAAATGCATGTCCAAGGACCCCTAGAAATTGGAGGTACGAAGACAGTTGTATCAGGGTCAACTAACACCAAAGCCTTAACATAATCGTATACACTTATGTAACCGTTAATCTGGATAGTAAATTGGGTGCAAAGTTATTTACAGTGCTGAAAGAAATTGTAGGTGCTCTGCCCCCTACGATTCCTTCTGGTGGGCATGATATTGCAAGAGCAGTAAGGAACACTTACGTCACAGCAAGCAATAGTTGGAAAACGGGCGTTGGCCAATAACTGATCAAAATAACTTTCATTTGCTTTATTCCTGGTTTACGTATAAAAATCATACTCCTTCAGAGCAAACTATCCCTCCTGAAAAGTGTGTGACATTGCACTTCATACCACCTGGAATCACTGGACAAACTCAGCCTCTGGATGTTTGTTTCTTCCGTGGCCATGAAACATATTTTCGCTCTGTCTGCAGCTACGCCTTAAAATAATAGGCAGCTTAACGATAATGTCCACGACAGACTGTTTCGCAGTCGGTGGCATGCTATAACATTCCTTCAGTTCTCATTACCCTGTTGCACCAGTTTGATTCTATATGCGATCTTTGAGAGTGGACAGCTTTCTGAACGTCCTACACGATTTGTAACTCCCAAGGAGCTTGCATTCGATCTTGATTGTGTGAACCACTGTGACGCGCCATTATTTATTCGGTGTCCATGGTGCATGTTAATGGTTTGTTTTGAACATTTCTTGAATGTCGACGATGACCATTTTGTGAAGTGTAATACGTGCATCCTACACTAGGTTGATCTCTGCACCTCCCGGACACTCATTTTCTGTCGCCCCCTGATGCACATGGTGACTCATTAGCAGCTAATATTTTTCCTTTCATAATTGCTAATACAACACTTTAAAATGAGCCTTACTAAAGAATGAACTTGCGAAGTCGCACTCAAGTGGTTTCTTGGAAGAGATGATACGTCACAAACTCGTAAAATGACACTTTGGTTATGGGTCATGAAGCTTTAATTTCAGTTAATAGGAACTTTAGAAAACTAATTATTCGGTAGTGATTTAACGGTATTGCTTGATATAATGATTTATTCCTATGACAAATATCGTGTTAATTTCATGCTGTTCCGTCGACTGTGTGGTATTTCTTTGTCTGGTTTTGTGTATGATCAATCAAGTATAGAAACAAAAATGGTAAGGTAAGGAATTTATGAATCAGGTTTCACCCACTAATTTGAGGTATATTTAAGACACACTTGTCTGTCACTAAAACCAGCTTCCAGTTTTGTTTAAAGTTTCAATGTCCTAAAATGACTATTAGCCTCTGTTATTCAGTTGGAAAATTAACCACTGTAAATGTATGACTCATGTAGCTTCTTTCAATCCATCGCTGCTTTTTGAGAATCCATGTAATGTAAAGTTAATCCAATATTTTACACATAATCATTTTTTGTAGATAAAAAACTTTTTAGTAGTTGGTAGCTTATACAGGGTGGTCCATTGATCGTGACAGGGCCAAATATCTCACGAAATAAGCGTCAAACGAAAAAACTTATCTAGCTTGAAGGGAGAAACCAGATGGCGCTATGGTTGGCCCGCTAGATGTCGCTGCCATAGGTCAAACGGATATCAACTGCGTTTTTTTAAATAGTTCGAGGTTACTGGACAATAATGTAAGGGCCGCTCCTAACAAATGCAAGTCCACTGCCTGCACCATTGCGCCACACAGTTCATGAAATCGTCTGAAATGACTAATTACATTTCTTTCGCCTTTCGTTGTTGATTCCGAGCTAGTTCTTCCATACTAGAGAGGATGAAACGTTAAATTTCCTGTTTTCCTATTTCTTCAAGTCTCTAGAATTTCAACTCAGAGGGTGATAAATGACGAGACCAGTAACGTAGAAGTAGTGATTTCAGTTGGGAATCTTGTTGACGCGTATGAGAGAAGACCGGTCGCAAACGGCGTGAAATGCTGCGGCTAGTGGTGTTACTTCGTCGAGTAGTTTGAGACGAGAGGCGTCGGAAAGAAGCTGGCAGCAGTAAACAGGCGCTATCAGCCAGCAGGTCTCTCTCGTGATTTCGGCGACTTCTCGCCTTCCCGCGTGCGACGCGCCTTCTTTTTGTGTGTGCCTGCTGATTCACATCTGCGTCGCTGCCTGCCGGTCGTAGCCCAGACCCTCTGGCTGTGGAGGGAACGGACGCGCTCCCATAAGCTTCTCCACCAGCCGTCTCGGAGTTCGACGACTTTCGGCTGAACCCTAAATTCTGCTTAGTAATTTATTTTTATCCCTCAACGAAGGAATGTCACCAGGAGAGTCGAGTAACCACAACATCGTCTCCGTCAATCGTTATCTGACAGCGACTTCCTAACAAAAGTTAAAAGTGTATCATAATAAGGTGAGCCATATGAGTGGACATAGAAGGGCGTTTCAAAAGTCCGTGCAAAAATAAAAACTACTTACGTGTTTGGGGTAAACCTTTCTTATTTTTCGACATAGTCTCCTTTTAGACTCATACACTTCGTCCAACGCAGTTCTAATTTGTTGATCCCTTCCGAATAATAGGAAATGTCCAAGTCTGCATAACAGATATTAGTTGCTGCAGTCACCTCCTCGTTTGAGTAAAATCTTTGTCCCGCCAGCCATTTCTTCAAATTGGGGAACAAATAGTAGTCCGAGGGAGCCAAGTCTGGAGAATAGGGGGGATGTGAAACGAGTTGGAATCCTATTTCCATTAATTTTGCGACCACAGCTGCTGAGATGTGTGCTGGTGCATTGTCGTGATGGAAAAGGACTTTTTTGCGGTCCAATCGCCAGCGTTTCTCTTGCAGCTCGGTTTTCAAACGGTCCAATAACGATGAATAATATCCACCTGTAATAGTTTTACCCTTTTCCAGATAGTCGATGATGATTATTCCTTGCGAATCCCAAAAGACAGTCGCCATAACCTTCCGGCCGAAGGAATGGTCTTCGCCTTTTTTGGTACAAAAAAAAAAAAAAAAAGATTCAAATGGCTCTGAGCACTATGGGACTTAACATCTATGGTCATCAGTCCCCCAGAACTACTTAAACCTAACTAACCTAAGGACATCACACAACACCCAGTCATCACGAGGCAGAGAAAATCCCTGACCCCGCCGGGAATCTAACCCGGGAACCCGGGCGTGGGAAGCGAGAACGCTACCGCACGACCACGAGCTGCGGACATTTTTGGTGCAGATTGTCCCTTGTTAACCCATTGTTTAGATTGTTGTTTGGTCTCAGGAGAATAGTAATGTATCCATGTTTCACCCACAGTGACGAAACGACACTTAAAGTGCTGCGGATTCTTCCTGAACAGTTGCAAACCATTCTTGCAACACTTCACACTATTCCGTTTTTGGTCAAGCTTGAGCAATCGCGGAACCTATCTTGCGGATAGCTTTCTCATGTCCAAATGTTTATGCAAAATATGATGAACCCGTTCATTGGAGATGCCCACAGCACTCGCAGTCTCACGCACCTTAACTCTTATGTCATCCATCACCATATCATGGATTTTATCAATGATTTCTGGAGTCGTAACCTCCACAGGGCGTCCTGAACGTTCAGTATCGCTTGTGCCCATACTGCCACTCTGGAAAATTTTAAATCACTTATAAACTGTTGTGATCGAAGGTGCAGAGTCATCGTAATGTTTATGAAGCTTTTGTTTAGTTTCCTGAGGCGTTTTGCCTTTCAAAAGAATGGTTCAAATGGGTCTGAGCACTATGGGACTTAACTTCTAAGGTCATCAGTCCCCTAGAACTTAGAACTACTTAAACCTAACTAACCTAAGGACATCACACACATCCATGCCCGAGGCAGGATTCGAACCTGCGACCGTAGCGGTGGCTCGGTTCCAGAGTGTAGCGCCTAGAACCGCTCGGCCACTCCGGCCGGCTTTGCCTTTCATTAAGTAATGTTTAATCACCACACGAAATTCTTTGTCGTCCATTTTTTGACAATCACTCGACTTCCTTGATTCACACGAATGCCAAACACAAAGAAATAAACCAATATGGCTGAAACTTGGCGTGCATTCTTTCGAGAGATGCTACTGACTAAACATACCTCGATACGCGGCGGTGGTGCCCTCTCTCGGACTTAACACGGAGTTTTCAAACGCCCCTCGTACAGTGAATGGATTGGCCCTAAGCATGACAAAATAAGATATGTCAATATTCCCTCCTTGAGATGCACAGCACATGTCAGTGCGGTATTCAGACTGTTCCCATATTGCAGATAGCATGTCTTTGAGGTACGGCTTCCACAGCTGCTGTTATGCGATGTATCAGTTCATTCATTGTTGTTGCTAATGGAGGCACATTAACAGAGTCTTTTATAAACCCCCACGGTAAATAATCACATACAGTCATATCCGGTGACCTTGGAGGCCAGTAATGTAAGGATGAATCAGGATGGTTCAGTGCGACCGATTCATCGTTCAGTAATCCTTTGATTTAAAAATTCCCGCACTTCTAGATGCCAGTGTGGCCGTGCTCCCTTCTATTGGTAAATGAAGTCGTTCGAATCAGTCTCCAACTGTGGGAAAATAAGGGTCTCAAGCATTTCGACATATGTGCTTCCTATAACAGTGTTCTCGGCAAAAAAATATGGACCTTACACCTTTCCCTTTGAAACGGCACAAAAAAAAAACAAATTTTGGAGAATCCCTCTCATGTTGTACACCTTCATGTGGTTGTTTTAATGCGGTTCATCCGTACCCCATATTCTCACATTATGACGGTTCACGTTTGCATTTCAAATGGAATGTTACCTCGTCACTAAACACTAAGCGTGGAAGGAAACTGTCATCCTCCATCTGGCCAGGAATGAAATTATAGGACTCTACACTTTGTTGTTTGTCGCCTTCTCGAAGAGTTTGCAGTAGCTGAAGTTTGTATGGTTTCGTGAGTAAACGTCGACACAACACACGTCAGACGGATATCGGGGGCATTCTGAACTGTCGATATGTACGGTGAACGGATTTCTGCGGAAACTATGGCGTATGCGCTCGACGTCTGTGTCAGACACTCGGGGATTTTCCTTTGCACAAACAACCTGTTCCTCGGAATTGTTCATGCCATCATATAACGCTCTGTGCCGTAGGAGGATCCACACCATACCTAGTACGAAAGTCACGCTGAACTTTTATTACTGACCCTAAAACGTAGAACACAAAACGTTTTCTGTTGTCCCGACAGCGTTTTTACTAGAACTAAAGTGGGCGCACATTGTTGCTACCTAGCGGGAACCATGTACAACTCGAGAGATAGCTCTTTCCAGCAGCACGTTGTTCACGCACATATCTCAGATAACACAATAGTTATGATCTTTTTGAAATCGGATGATTCTTTTTGATACACCCTGTAAGAAACGACAATTTGTAGAGTTTATTTAATGAATTCATCCCGTTTATAGCGTTTCCATAGAAAACATTATGACTGTTTCATAGTTTTCCGTTCACCTTCGTTAGTTTGTAATGCTGTCCCTTGTATCACAGTGATATCAGTTCTCTGTGTGGATTCCAGCAATATACTCTTCTTATTAATTCTAGATTTGGGCTATTTGTCCTCCGGGTATATCTTCTGCATATTACTCGCTCTAACGAAGATTATCACAGTGCCTCCCTCACATTGCCTCCCCCTATCTCGGGTCCTTACCAAAGCCCACTTCAAACGTCGATGTAACCCACCAATCACCAACAAAAAGAGACCAACATAGCTTGCCTCATTCGCTGCCGGGCGGTGGAAGATGGCTTCACCTAGCCAACAATTTGTATGGGAAGTCAAGTTTTGTTCCTCTGTCCCACGGTGTTCTCTTCTCTTGTTGGTATGGCACACTGATTGGTTGCCATTCTTTGTGAAACTTAATGTCCAAACAGTCGTATCCTTGGCGTGAAAATGGGAATACCCATTCCTAGCGAAAAACTGTCTTCGGTAGCCATGTTAGATTCAAGACTCACTTCAAAATTCCCGAGACTCAGGGAAAGGTAAAAGGAAAGTGACAATCGGGCAGTAACGCCATGATAACGCAGTTTGATAAGAAAAACATTATGAACACCTGCTAAATAGCTGGGCGTTTTCGACAGGGGCATTGTCATCTCCCATCCCAAATCCTGTGGCAGGAATCCTCTCTAGTTGTTATTTAAAACTCATTTAAGTAGAGCTACACAAGAGGATGTAAATATCCAGTGCTGTTTCCTCAACTATGGTACGACGCTTATGAATGAAGTTTCTGAGCAACCTTCATTGTATAATTTCAATATAAATGTACTTACCAATATTTGTTTTACGATGCTTATGCAGATGTTACATAGATACTAACTGAATTTGTCAGGATTATTGACTAAGTCTTTTTAAGGAAATGGATCACTGAATTTGTATAAAGTGGGCTTTAATATAACTGAATAGTATTGGATAAAGTTACAGAAAACAATGGTTCCGGGCTATTCTTACGCAATAAAGAATCCGTGAAAATGTTAACTCACCCACTTCAAACCTCTCTTTCTGTATCTTGAAAAGCTGTTGCTAATACACTGCCTGACAAAAAAAGTGAAGTACCCAAAAGACATGGTCGGTCATCAATGAAACTTCGTACTCGTACACAACATCGACAGGTTTACTATAGTTGCAATTCTCTGTAATAGGGAGAACGATCACCAGAATGCACTCGTGTTGTTTGTTTTCAGTGTTGTTACAACGATCCATGAGTAGGCTGCCGATAACACCACGACACAAGCGATTCCGTTTGGATTGGTGCCAAATCATGGTAGCATGGACTGCCGATGAATGGCATCGCATTGTGTTCGGCGACAACTCACGTTTCTGTTTTACCCCAGGTGAACGTCGTCGGCGAGTATGACGGTGACTTGAGGAGAGCTACCATTCTGATAATATTTAGGAGAGGCACAGTGGTGTGGGAAGCCATCGGGAATGACGTCAGGTCGCGGCTGGTAGTGATTGAGGGAACTGTGTTGGCACAACGGTACGTCACGGGTATCCTGCGTCCTCAGGTGTTGCCTCTCGTGTGACAGTATCATGGCACCATTTTTCAACAAGACACTGCTCGTTCACACATGTTAATGTCTCTATGAACTGTCTGCGTGATTACAGATATTCCTGTGGCCAACAAGATCCCCTGATCTGTCCCCGGTAGAACATACGAAGGTTGGAACTTTAATAGTGGCAACTATTTATTTACAGTTCGTACAAAATAGATACGTGTTTCAAAGTTTTACTGACCTTCACAGCAGTCACCATCATTGTGTATAACCCGTTGCCAGCGATGTGGAAATGGTACGATACTCTTAGCAGTGCCAGTAGTGTTGACAGTTCGAGCGGCGCGGTCTATTATGCAACGAATTTGTAACAGTTCTGAAGCGAATGCCGTGAAATGTTTCCTTCAGTTTAGAGATCGAGTTGAACTTACGAGGGCTTAAGTCAGGGGAGTGCAGTAGGTGGTATAGCACTTAGCAGCCCCATCAGTGAAACAAAGCAGTAACAACTTAACTGTACGTGCTTGAGCATTGTGCTGCAAAATGATGGTCAAGTCCTGCAGAAAGTGTCATCACTTCTGTCTCTAAGCTGCTCGTAGGCTATGTTCCAAAAATGAACAGCATAGAGACAGAAGTGATGACACTTTCTGCAGGACCTGACCATAATTTTGCAGGACAACGCTCAAGCACGTAGAGTGCAAGCTGTCACTGATTTGTTCCACTAATGGGGCTGCTAAGTGCTATACCACCCACTGTACTCCCATGACTTAAGCCCTCGTGATCTCAACTCGAATTCTAAACTGAAGGACACACTTCACGGCATTCGCTTCAGAACTACTACAAATTCGTCGGGCAATAGACCGCGCCCCTCGAACTGTCAACACAACTGGCACTACTAAGAGTATCCTACGACATCCACATCGCTGGCAACGGGTTATGCACAATGCTGGTGACTACTTTGAATGTCAGGAAAACTTTGAAACATGTATCTGTTTTGTACGAGCTGTAAATAAATAGTTGCCACTATTAAAGTTCCAACCATCGTATGTGAGACCAGCTTGGATGTCAAGTTCATCTCAGTACCGATATGCAGAATAGACCAGATTCTACAGTTGTGCGCCAGCTTGCCAACTGCTTCATGACGCCCTTCCCAACAGTATCAGTGCATACATCCCGGCCATAGGGCGTGCAGCGTCATACTGATAAGTGGCCTCCTATTGTCAAGCTCTTTGTAAATTTGACTCTATTTTATAATCACTGAAATAACATCACATACCCTCTCAAACCGCAAAGTTTCATTTCGTTTCCTCTTCCTCTTTTGGGTTCTTCACATTCTTTCTCAGGTTGCGTATGTGACTTGGGGTGCATATCTTTTCCGTGGGTGTCCACTTTCATCACAAGCTAAATAACTGGGAGGAAGAAAGGATGAAGATTAGAGCTGAACGTCTCGTCGACAACGAGGTCATTCGGGATGTAGTACTAGCTCGGATTAGTGAAATATGGGGAAGGATTCAGTCCTGCCGTTCTCAAAATAAACATCCTCGCATTTGCCTTAAGCGATTTAGAGTAACCATGGAAAACCTAAATCTGGATAGCCAGAAGGGGATTTGAACCACCGTCCTCCCGAATGCGAGTCCAGTGTGCTAAACACTGACCACTTCGCTTTGTAAGAATGAAGAAGGGAAATATGAGGGAAAGTGGGGGGACAAATGAGGAAGGCGAAGAAGAAGAAGAAGCAGTGAAAGAATTAGAGAGTACTAAAACGGGAAGTGGGCAGAAATGTGCGAAAGGAAAGCATAAGCACATTCTGATTAGACTGTGCTGAAAAACTCTTTCATAAGATCTACCTCTTCCGGACACAGAGATGCTTGTTCCTCATTTTCGCTACATGATGCAGCCACCAGCATTTTACGTTTGTTGTTTTGTTTGTTGCGGCTTTGCATTTATTGTGATGCGATGGCCAGTTTTTCATTTCTTCAGTTTGCTTTCCGAAGCATTCTGTGTTTACCGTGCATTATTCGCAATTTTATGGATGTAACTCATGAGTGGTTAGGGCGTAGTTGCTAGTTATCTAGATGGGTGATCATACTGGATTTTGGTATCAAGCTCACTTCTGGTGACATTCAGATTTTTCTACTCATATTTTGTCCCGGCACGCGGGATATCTGCTAACTGTGAAACAGTAACCGTCTCACAATCAAGCCCGTTTTCACTAATATCTAGATTTCCGAGAAGACATCACTGTGAAGTGCAGCGGCCTGCATACAGGCAGTTCGGAAATTCCCGTTACGAACTTACATGACCTGTAGAGGGAAGTGAGTACGTAATACCTTGAATAGCAACCCATGTCCGGAAACGTCATCCAACGACTCTACAGAGCGCCAACGTAATAGGTACCGAGCCCTGTAAATGTATGTATATACAGGTTGATTCTGTGATGTTGTGACACATTTTGTATGATGATAGAGAGGGATAAATTTATAAGTTTGAGGTAGGGTCCCTGTGCCAGAAACAAACGAGTCTGAAGTTATAAGCGAAAACGATTTTCATACCTCTGACAATGGAATACATGTACTGGTAATGTTGTTGCTAACATTGTAGGGTAGGCAACTTTCAGAAGTGCTAGTAAGGACCAAAACATGGGCTCTAAAATGCATACTGTAGCGGGGTGGGTTAGTCTCTCGCTACCCTTTAAACAATCAGTCCACCTGCCTGGATAGGTTTCAGGTTGTCTACCCGTTTACTCTGCGATGGTAGATACTGGTTTAGCCGACAAAAGCACCACTGACGAAAATTCGACTAAATACCTACCACGCAAAGGCCACATAAGTCCTGTCCATGGGCAATAGCTGAAAGTTAGATAAACTGTCGAGCATTCGGGATTTTTGCATGACTCGACTGAAAAAAAAAAATCTAAAATTTCCTTTAAGTTAATTTATTGTCTTTAAAACCCGGAAAATAGCTATCAAGTCCGTATTTAATAACCCGACATCAACCATGCAATGGTACTATGTCTCCGTTTTAAGTTCACTCCCAAAAACAGCCAGTCGAATTTTAATCCGGCCACATATTTTGAACGTCCTGGTCACTGACCCATGACTACTTGGGAATTAACACATTCAGCCGTTCATGAGGCTCCTTGTAAAGAAGTGGTCGCCATAATGTCTCTTAATCTGCTCGAAACGCGCCACGCAAAGTTTATGTATGACACGAAATGTTCACATATGAATATTTCATGAAATAAACCACTCACAGACTCAGACGTTCACAAAATACTCAAGACTGTAGTCACTTTTCGTCAGCGACATGAGAACCGATCAAACGTGCGAATTTCTTCATTTTGGTACAAGAGACTATCTCGACTCATAGAGCTGAGGCACAAAGCCACACTCAAACGTGCGCGAAATGCTGAATTCCTATCGGATAGCATGTTAAGCAGCCAGTTAGATACAGGGTGATCAAAAAGTCAGTATAAATTTGAAAACTTAATAAACCACGGAATAATGTATATAGAGAGCTAAAAATTGACACACATGCTTGGAATGACATGGGGTTTTATTAGAACAAAAACAAACAAAGTTCATAAAATGTCCGACAGATGGCGCGTGAAAGATCTCGTGCGCGCGTCGTTTGGTGATGATCGTGTGCTTAGCCGCCACTTTCGTCATGCGTGGCCTGCCAGGTCCCCAGACCTCAGTCCGTACGATTATTGGCTTTGGGGTTACTTGAAGTCGCAAGTGTATCGTGATCGACCGACATCTCTAGGGATGCTGAAAGACAACATCCGACGCCAGTGCCTCACCATAACTCCCGACATGCTTTACAGTGCTGTTCACAACATTGTTCCTCGACTACAGCTATTGTTGAGAAATGATGGTGGACATATTGAGCATTTCCTGTAAATAACATCATCTTTGCTTTGTCTAACTTTGTTATGCTAATTATAGCTATTCTGATCAGATGAAGAGCCATCTGTCGGACATTTTTTGAACTTTTGTAATTTTTTTTTTTGTTCTAATAAAACCCCATGTCATTCCAAGCATGTGTGTCAATTTGCATCTCTCTATCTACATTATTCCATGATATATTCAGTTTTCGCCGGCCAGTGTGGCCGAGCGGTTCTAGGCGCTGCAGTCTGGAACCGTGCGACCGCTACGGTCGCAGGTTCGAATCCTGCCTCGGGCATGGATGTGTGTGATGTCCTTAGGTTAGTTAGGTTTAAGTAGTTCTAAGTTCTAGGGAACTGATGACCTCAGATGTTATGTCTCATAGTGCTCAGAGCCATTTGAACCATATTGTTTTCAAATTTATACTGACTTTTTTAACACCCGGTATTTCGAGAACTACTATACTCGCGGTGTTTCTGATGTGAGCCAATGAAATTACCACATGTCATTTAGACTAGAAATCTCGTAATTCCGAAACAAAATAAAATTTAATGAAAACAAAATTCTGTTCTTTTCCACAAAATAAATTAGTAATAAATTTAATACCCAACGCCCCTTCTGGCTGCCTTTCACAATATCGAGCTCAGTCGCACATGCAGTACGTCAGAAATTCCCCTATTGCACAACAACTTTCTCACGCACACATTTACATAGTTTTAAAAAAATTTCAGATTCTCACTTTATGTGTGTCCTTCATTTTCTCCATCTCTCCAAAACACTCACACAACCAAAACACGATGAAATAATCTTCCAAAGCACTGTTAACTACGTCAGAATGAATCTAAAGATAACTCCAGAAAATTAAATTATATGAACCTATCCTCTTGGTTGTAGTTTAAATTGATACTGTACATGAATGCATTACTGTTCCTACCTCCTTTTCAGAATGGCTGCATGGCTATTATGTGTTTTAGGTAAAAATTTATATCTCCGAAAATATTGAAGTTACTGATTTGAAATTTTAACAGTATGGTTGTGTGGAATTGGCTATACTAACTATGACAAAGATCGATTAATATTTACTACTACTTCTCCAGATTCATAGAGAGTATGTGTAAGACATTGCAAGTAGCTTTATCCAAGTACACGGTTCGCGCGGCCTAGTAGCCAGAGTCAGCTATATACGAGCGTGAGAACCATAATCTGCTCTCCTCCTGGCTCCACGGTAAGCTACGCTTTCAATGCAACATGACGACTCGTAATAATTTGCTAAGTTACAATACCTAAGATCTAAGAAGACTTGTTCAATGGAGAAGATGTGTAGCAAAACAGAGAAATTGAAGAAGTGCTCATAGCTCTTCAGCTATACCTTTTAGAGACCATGTTTACTGAATATATTTTCCTTGCTTTGGTCCATACTACCACGCCTGAAGTTGCCTACCCTTCAATCTTAGCAACAATAGTGTCAGTACATGTATTCCAGTCAGAGATATCAAACTTGTTGTCTCTCATAACTTTCGACTCGTTCGTTTCCAGTAGAGGGACCCTTACCTCAAACTGATACATTTATTCCACTCCATCGTTCTAAAAAGTTTTTAACATCATAACTGAATCACCCTGTATATACATACATTTACAGGCGTCGCCGCCTATAACTTTGACGCTCTGTAGCGTCGTTGGATGACGTTTCTGGACATGGGTTGCTATTCAAAATGTTATATATCTACCCCCCCCCCCCCTAAAAGTCCTATACCTTTGTAAGGGAATTTCCGAACACCCTGTATTATCCCCTGGTCTCATACTGTCAGTGGGAGACGGATCCAAAGGCACTAAAGCGAATTTTGCGTATAATAACAATACACTATACTCTCGCTAATCCGGCCATTCCTGGCACGTATGGGTGCCGGATTAGCGAAAGTGCCGGATTATTTACTGTCTGAAGTTTATTTTATTCATTTATTTTGTTTTTTATTTATTTTGAAAACATAGGGGTATAGTGTACTGTAATTTATTAAACCGAAGGATACAATTTTAAAACATAGAGGATATATTTTTTAAATCCAAAAATACATTAATTTTCAAAGAAAACTTAGTTCTTGAGTGCACACTGTACATAATTATACAGTCGTATCACTCACTATGAAACATGTCCCTAATTTTTAACTGTCGCAATGATGAGGCACGACGGTGATATGCTTTATCACATCATTACTGTATGTATCTGGTTGTTGCATAATGTACTCCAGGAGGACCTCGGCAGCTGTAGCACCAGCAGCGTGAGAAATCTTCAAGCTCTCTCCTCCTGTGTACTCTTGTTCATCACATTCATCATTACTTTCTTGCACTCTTTGGTTATTTCTTCATTTGTTAAAGTTTGGCCCGTATCACAGTTTTCCTCATTCAGCCACTTAGTAACGTCTTCTTCGTCAATTTCTTCTCCTCCTGGAAGGTTGTGGAACATGTTAGTGTACAAAGTAATTGATAATTCCGATTTGACTGTGTCCCATCACTCGTGCGCCGACTATAGCACCACGTTCAAACTCTCTTAAATCTTGTTAACCTGTGATTGTAGCAGCAGTAATCCATCTAACAATTGCGCCAGACACTTTTTGTCTTATATAGGCGTTGCCGACCACAGCGCAATATTCTACCTGTTTACATGTCTCTGTACCAGTTTCTTTGGCACTTCAGTGTACAGCTTTTTAAGGAAAGCACTTTTTAAGCAAAGCTCTTTTTATTCCGATATATTCATGAAGTTTTTTGATGTTTTTAGTTTTTTCGTGAATAAAAATGAAATGTTATCAGATCTACCTCTCTCATTTAGTACTATTAGGTTACTCAACATATTTATTGCACGAAATCTCTAACCATAATCCAGTGGGCTAGGCTGCCTGACAGTTTCATGTATTTAATTTCAGAGTTTCTTATGTTTAACCGTCAGTATATCCTTATAGTACACATGTTCTGAGGATCTGGTATGATAAATTAGCGAGAGATCGACTCGTATGTAAGAATATAACACATCTTATTTTAACGTAATTTAAAATATGTTAATACAACTAAGCATGTGATGTTTAAGTAAAAACCTGCATACTACTTTTGCGCCATATGCCACTGAAATATACGTCTATCCAGAATCCATGTGCTGCCCGTCTACTGTACTACAGCACGCTGAAAAATTTTATGATTCTAGACTGCAATGTGCTATACACCACTGAACTACACTGCTTTACATTGGTATCAAAATGAAATTAGCCTTCCTAATTTTGCCTGGACAGGTGGTCCCTGGCGTGCTGAGATACAACTCAGTATTGACAGGGGCTGTACGGCTGTGCCACCAAAGGGTAGAAAGGGTCTCAGAACGTTTTTCATGGTCCTCATCGTTTCCGAAAGGTTGTTGTAGGTGGATATTCTGCCTTGGTGCGTCTCGTTATCATGATGTTTGTCCTGTTGTTAGTTCTCTCTGCGACATGTAGGCTTACAGTTCATAAGCTGATATTTTAACTGTGAGCAAGTTCAGCTTTTTCTACAGCTCCAAACTCCCTAATAGGTTACAGAATGGTGTGTTATCAAGACATTCCTATCCTGATTTGGCATTATCATACGTGATTTGAACATGAAAGGGCAACGATATACTTTGCAAGCCATCTTACGAACTATGACGATGAGAAGGTCGGTTTACAAAATTCCGGTGGACACTCCTATTAATTTGATTTCCTGTTGTGAGCCTACGTCTTTGGAATGTAGAGACTATAAGATAGTTCATGATACGTTACTGTACAGTGTTTTTCAATAATGGCTGTCGATATACCGAACAGCTACTACGAAGTAACACTTTGTATGTTAGTAGTACCATCCTACACC